>NW_011500138.1:87858-88012 GCF_000495115.2 Populus euphratica
AAATAGTAATAATAACAATAATAACAATAAAAGAAGAAAAAAAAGAAAAAAAAAAGCTAATGAGAACTTTGAGATAAAAAATTAACGTAACGATTAAATAATGATAACAATAAATATCAAGGTTAGAGGATCCACTAATGGTATGTCAAACAAG
>NW_011500138.1:88754-161099 GCF_000495115.2 Populus euphratica
AATGTCATTGATAACGTTAAAATTGGAATCACTTGAAAACATGAAAGTTGTAGGAAATTATCTCGACTTTTCAGGAAAAAAAATGGAGGTCATTTGGACTTTTATAGGCTAAAATTGGGAACTATTGATTTGATAACTAATTGATGAGTGGGTGGTCAACTCTTGACTTGGTGACAATCCTTATCTTCTCTTGTCTGCCCACAATGTCATTGATAACGTTAAAATTGGAATCACTTGAAAACATGAAAGTTGTAGAAATTATCTCGACTTTTCAGGAAAAAAAAATGGAGGTCATTTGGACTTTTAGAACTCTAGATATAGGTCAAACATTAAACAGTGTACGGGCTGTAGGATAGATTCAGACTTCTTTGTTGTTGTTACAATTGGATTTGAAAATGACCTTTTTAAATCTTGAATTCCATATGAAAGTTGTATGCCTACGTCTTACCTTTCTATCCATATAAAATAGACCTAAATTCAAGATCTACAGCTCTAGATATGACCTAATTATCAAATAGTGTTCCGGTTTGAACTGTATCAACATCTCTTTTCAAAGTTTGACCATCTCTTTGTCCTTTCAATTTTAGTTCTTAAATTCATCAATCAATCCTTTCATTTATGTGATAGGCTTGCATTTAAAATGAACATTTATCACAAATTAAAGGTATCTTATATTATTACATATGTTATTATAAAACATGCTTTAGTTAAGGACTTATTAATACTTCAAGTGCAAAATGATGATACAAAACCTTGATAAAAATGCATTTTTAAGTACTAATCAATGAGTTTCTAGATTTGTTTTTAGGAGGTTACTAGTTTGAGTTTTATAAATTCCAGGGCGACTAAAATCTTATATTATTATTAACTTCGAGGCTCATAAAATTAATCAAGATACGCGTAAGCTGGTCTAAACATCCATGTTAATTAAAAAACAAAGATTATAATAATTGGAGATCATATATACATGCAGGGCTCCCTAATAAAAGTTGTGTTTCTTTAAGGAGATATGAGTTCGCGCTTAGAATGGTTAGCATGCATTACATGTATAATTATTACGAGATATAAGCCGCGTTATGTTACAAGTCAGATTCTATTTTTTTTCATAAGAAAAAAAAATTATAATTCGAGTTATAGATCTAACTGGGTCAAAGAAAATGATTTTATTTTGATTAAATAATAAAAAATAGACAGCAACAACAAATTGATTAAGTAAATATTTCAGAAAAATAATCATTATAAACTAGGAAAAAACTTTTTTTTTGAAAGGAGAAAAACGATGCAGTTAAATTCTTAGACAATTAAACATGGAAAGACAAAATAAAACATGGCTTAGGTAATGAAATATGGATAACCCGATAAAAAAAAAAACCACAAAGCCAAGATCTTAAAAAAATAAATATCAAATGATAGAAAAAAAAGAAAAAAAAAAAGATGTCAACTTGCTCTAACCTTTCAAACCGTGACCCGTGTCATTAAATTAGAAGTAGAAAAGACACAAAGTCCAAGTTTGAATCAATCAAATATTGAAGGATATAAAATAAAATAAAATAAAATTAATTTCATGTTGAAGGATTAAACTGAAAGAAATAATTAAATGTAAAAACCTTGCAAAGTAAAATAAATAGAAATCAAAATAAGAAGGACACAATTTGAATAAGAATAAAATAAAATTAAATATCGATAGATGAAATTGAAAAAAAAAATTAATTAAAAAAATATTAAAAAGATAAAATAACAATTAAATGAATGAGATCGGATCTAAGATATGAAAAAAATAAAAAGAGAATGAAATTGAAAAAAAATTCTAATTTTATAAATCATTTCAAATAAAAAAAAAAAAAAAGATGAAATTTAAAAGAAAAAAAATTAATGGGCTGATTAGAAATTTTTAAATACCACAGGTGGATATTGAGGTTAAGAGAGAAAAGAAAAGGCAGAGAAAAGAAAAAATCTTGTTGAAGTCAAACTAAAGGTTATAACACCATACACGTCGTCTTGGAAGGAAAAGGATGTCGAGACAAATCTAACAAAATCAAAGAAGCCCATTGTTTATTATTGGAAGCCATAACATGTATAACTAAAAGATAGTGGAGCACTTGATGCATTGGCACTTGCTAAGCACATACCAACTATTTTTTTATTAATATTTTATATTTATTAAAAGATTAAATTGTTTATTAGTCAACATGAATATAAAAAAAAAATTAATGTGAAAAGATTAACTAGCTAGTACTTAATAGTTTATAACTTTTTTATTTTTAAGGGTATTTGTACCATTTAATTGCTCTCATCAAAATGAAAAGATGCAAGTAACAATTGAGAAGCTAATTATTATTTTTTTTCCTCTTAAAGGTATTTTAGTAATTTTATTATGTTAAAACAAGCAAAAAAACAAAAAAAAAAATGAATTGTCCCTAGTCAATTGCATAACGAGGACCATTAAAAACGACTGAATTACTCTTAACATCAGGACCATTGATTTTTTTTTTAAAAAAAATAATAATTACATTATAGTAGTGAAAAAAAAAAATAAAATAATAATTACATTATAGTAGTGAAAAGTCTACATGCACAATGAATTTGCTTTTCGTTTTAACTTTTTAATTATTGGTTTATAATCATGGAATAAAAGTAATATAGAGTTTGTTATTCGTTTATAATCATGAATTAAAAGTAATGTAGAGTTTCTAACTCTTGAAGATTTTTTGGATTTTCTTTGCATATTAAATTGAGTATTAATCATAAAATCCCAAATTTTAAAACACAATTTCAATATGATTAACATTACAATTAGATAACAAAACTAGGGGTATTTATTATTATTATTATTATCATTATTATTATGTAATTCCTGTAGAATTTTCACTAAAATATCAATACCAAGTTATCAACAACATAAACTAGTAAGTCATTATAAGCATTATATCCATGAATTTCCACTAAAATATTAATATTAAGTTATCTATAACACAACTAATAAGTCATTGTAATCATTATATTCATAAAATCCAATCATCTTGGATTTTTTTCATCTCATCATATCACCATACTTCTAATCCCATAGTCTTATTAAGAGAATAATGATAAAATAAATTCATGCATTATTAGGACAACACATAATAACAATTGATTTATTTAATTTTGGAAACACATAATATAATTTATAATTGCTCTTTATTAAGAATTAGGGATAAAATTGAATTATATGCCACATAATTATAAATTAATAATACTAATAATAAATAAACTAACTAACTAAAGAACAAAAATAATCATGTTAATAATACTAAAAATAACAACAACAATAATAACAATGTTAAACCCAATAGCTTTAGGTCTGACATGACAATTAGACCCTAAAGACTTTGTTTAACGACAATGCCAGACCCAAGAGTCTTGGGTCTGGAAATTTTTATCTGATTCAAGCAAATAACAAACAAACAGAGGATAATTGTGCATTTTAGTTGTTAAGAGAAAAAAAAAACACAAACAACCAAAGAAATATCTCGCAAAAAAATAAGATGAGAAATTGAAAGTAAAACTACTATTACAATCCATAGTAAAATGTTTCTTAATATACAGTGATTTTTCCACACTATTTAGCTTTTTTTATAATAAACCAAATAATTAATTCATGTAATTCATATAACTTATTATTTTTATTAAGTCCAACAATACATTTTCAACAACTAAATACGATTATAAATTATTCTTTCAAACCAATCTTATGGCTCCTTTAAAACATTTCACCAAATTAGATATCCTCGTCATCAGTTATACTGAAACTACTGACGCCACCCAAGATAACCAATTAATTAAATTCTTGGTTGTCAGACATACTTGCCACTAGTCCTATTTAAGATAACTATTCAAATATCAATCTCATTTGTTACATAATCTAACACCACTAGTTCTATTCAGGATGATTAGTCAAATACCAACCTCATTCGTCACCAAAGTTGACATTACTAGTTCCATCCAGGGTAACTACTCAAATACCAATTTAAGTTATTGAACAAGTTGATGCCACTAGTTCCATTGAGGTAACTAGTTAAATATTAATCTTGGTTGTCAAACAAGTTGGCACCTCTAGTCTTATTCATGATAGTTAGTTAATTGTCATCTTTTTAATGCTCATGTCATAATTAACATAATTGCATAACATATTTAAATAAATTATAATTATTCAACATTAATAAATTTAAGTGTAATAAATAATTGTGGTACAAAACACCTTCTTGACACTTGTGCACGCCCTATAACCCCCTATTATTATACAAATCCTGCAGCCTCTCTTGTATTTAGCAGGTACACAATATCACACTCCATTCAATTATCCTCGAATCATCATTCCAAAACTTATAATAATTTCAAGTTTTAATTCAATAACAAAATGAAACCTCAAAATTTCTCATTTTTCATGTAACTGAATTCTTATTTATACATCAAAACCCATTTATTAATACAATTCTTCCCAGTTATCACACATAGTCATTCTTCCATAATCTTTAGTTTAGTCCAAATCTTAAGATTAATATTATCTTGCAATATTTTTATTTATTTATTTATTTATTTATTTTATCAATTCAACCTTCACATTTAAGGTTAATAAGACTACATCAACACATTTATCAAACTAATTTTTGGCCCAATAGCCTTATCATGAATTTTTTTCATTTCTTCTTCACAAGTCCACCAAATAATCATAAATAGATAAAATAATACATTTCTAACACAATTCCATACACAATTTAAATTACTCCTCCACCTAAAAAATTATTTTGGAAAACTTAATGATTTGAAGGGGAATGAAAATTTCTTTCAGTTTTCTTCATTATCCATTCTTATCACACCAGACAATTAAATTAAATGAACTCGATTTCCCTTTCTACTCTCTTTGCCAAATGTTCTGTAATATGGAAGGATCTATTTTCTATTAAAAAAACATATCATTTTTACATCATCTATCCCTTTTTCACATGTATTAACGTACCATAACATCAATTAATCAATTCCATTCATTCCTTAAAAATAGTCTTAAGGCTGAATCCCTCTCTCCAATTGAATAAATTTACAACCTACTTACTTATTTAATACACAACTTACATGATAGTTGAATCAATCAATCTCAATTCTAATTTCTCACATCTATATTGAAGCCCTAACAATAGTGAGGATTAATTTTCTTTTTAATTCTTCCAATTGAATCATTACTCAATCATATTTCATGCTTATAAATATCGTTTAAATACAATATCATCAACTTAAACAATTATTCAATGAAACCTAAATTTCATAATGCATATTTCAATCAAAATGTATCATTTCACAAGACACTCAACCAAACTTGAATCAAAGTTTCTCACATCTTTAAACAAGTAATTTCAAGGAAAAAAAAATGTTGAAAACAAGTTTTCTTCTTCTTTTAATTCTTTCCTCCCAACCAGCCACTTTAGGCTCATTAAAACCTCAAGAAAACTCAATTCTCCTAGCTTGAATCCCTGACTAACCCCTTTTTAATCTTTCTAGCTCCTTTTTATGTTTTAAATGGAAGAATTTCTAGTAGAAAAGATGAAACCTACTTTCTCTCTTGCTTATAAAACTCACTTTTATGTTTTAAATGGAAGAATTTCTAGTAGAAAAGATGAAACCTCCTTTCTCTCTTGCTTATAAAACTCACGACAATGCTTAGCTTTCTTAGGAAGCCAAACTTAAATTTATATGGCTATGTTTTTCTAATGACAAATCAACCCCTAGTTTCTCTTCAATACTACATTGGCCTGATATTTTCTTTTAATTATTCCATCTTGACATGTTTTAAAATTCCAGTCATACCTAGAAATTTCAGCATTTGGAATTTATTTTAGATTATTCCATTTTCTTTATTTTAATTTTTCTTATTAATCCATTTTACATGTGGATTAAATTTATTAGTGTTTTTTTCTAAAGGTCTTTAACCGGGGTTTACATCTAATACTTTGTAATTTATTTCATATATTCCTTGCTCCAAATAATAGAAATAGCTTATAAAAATGTGTTGGAATAGGGGTTAAAATGGATTAAATATGTAATAGTTAAAATAAAATCAATGTGAAAAAATTATTCGATAATGAGATCACTTATAAAAAGAAGTTTGATTTTTAATCGATGACGAGAAATGTAAAGGAAATATTAATTCCGCATAAAAGGGATTAAATAGGTTAGAAGTGAACTAGATCATTTTTTGAGCTACGTTGTGGGTTAAATCAATTTTTTTTTTACATAAATAAAATATTCAGGTGTTGTTAACATGTTTTTTTAGCAAAATAATTTTTTAAACTATATAGGGATTGATCTCATTTGACCTGGCCAATATGGTAAGTCTAAAAACAACCTAGATGATCGATAAAAATGTAATTTGACTAAAAAAATCAAGATGATATCTTTTTTTAATTAAAACAATAATATTTTATGTCAATTAGAATCAACTCGAGTTAATCTGCTAAATTCACTATCCAATTTATAAGACTCTAATAATCCTATAGAAAGTAAATTGAATTATCAACTCAATTTTCTTTCAACCCGATATTGAAGGATAAAAATAAAAATAAAACTCAACTAAAATGATGAGTCGGTAAACTTAAGTTAACCTGTCAGATCTAGGTTATGAGACTAATATAACCCCATAAAAATCAAATTAAAATAAATTATGAAGCTCGATTCTTAATCAATCAAATGTTGAGGGATAATAAAAAAATCAATTAGAAAATAACATAAAAGCCACTTGAGTCAACCAATTAAACTTGTGACTCATGTCATGAGACTAATATAATTTAAAAGAATCCAAACCAAAATAAATTATGAAGCCCAATTCTCAATCAATCCAATATTAAAGGATGAAATTAAAAATAAAAACTAGAAAAGGAGAAAAAACTAAGTCAACTAGCCTAACCGACAACCTGGGTTATAAGATCATAATAAATTCATAGAAAGTAAATAAAAATATATATATTATGAAGCCTAATCAACCAAATGTTAAAGGATTAAATTGAAAAAAATAAAATAAAATAAAAAAACAGAGTCAACTCAAATTAACCTACCAAAACTAGGTCAGGAGACCAAGATAATTTTATAAAAAAATTTAAAAAATTATAAAGTACAATTCTCAATTAACCTAATATTGAATGATGAAACTGGAAAAAAATTCAATTAAAAAAAGGACAAAAAAACACAAATCAACCTAACTAACCCATAAAACTTAGAACTCGGGTAATGAGATTGTATAACCTTGTAAAAAACAAATCTAGAAACAATTATGAAATCCAACTTTCAATCAACTCGATACTGAAAAATGAAGTTGAGAAAAAAATTAATTAAATGAAGACAAAAAATAAATCGAGTCAATTCAGCTAATTTGCAAAGTCATGACCCGAGATATAAGACCGGGATAACTCTATAGAAAGCAATTTGAAATAAATTATGAAGTTCAATACCTAGTAAACCTAATGTAGGAGGATGAAATTGAAAATAAACTAAGTTTGAAATTAAAACAAAAAAGTCCTTAAAATTTTAAGGATCAAGATAACTTCATATAAGAAAATTTAAAATAAATTATAATTCCAATACCCAATAAATCTAATGTTGAATGATAAAATTAAAAATAATAAGTTTAGAATTAAAAAAATCCTTGAAAATTTTGAGGATCAAAATGAAAAAAACCTTGATATTTCATTGTTGATGGCTACAGTGGAATGCAAGTCATTTCCCAATATGTTAATGTTCCTAGCAACTTTTTAGCCACATGCTCCTGTAAATCAGTATTTGTTCCCATCTTGGTGTGGATGGTTTGCAGGAGTGGATAGGGTATGGGGAGCTAATATGGAAGTAAGGGTGCCCTTAAATATTTCCAAGTAAAATGTAAGAAACTCAAGCAAAAAAAAAAAAAAAATATTTTTTGTTAAAGTGTAATCAAAATACTTCTTTAAGAAACAAACCCTTAAGTTAACATTTCTATAACTTTACCCCCTCCCAAATATACTTGTGATGTTTCCTTGTAGATTGATAGCAGTGTAGGGCCATCAAGAACAAGCTGGTGATTTCCTATTGTACATCTTGGGGTGGGAAAAGCTATCTCACGTTCATGACTCTAGTTGAACTTTGGTGTCACAACAATGCTTGCACAGCCACAGAAAAAGACCAACCGAATATGAACCTGTAAGAAAAAGGAACAAAAGCTCTGATATGTGCCAACTCCACACGTGGAGAATAAAAGGCATCTCATTCACCAAGCTACGGATTGTACTACTTGTGTACCCGGCATAAGAAATGCCCATGATACGAGAATGAGAAGCGTGAAATGATACATGCCCAATCACAAATCAACTGTCTATCTTGGTTACGTGCGCCACACACGCCATGATATCATAAAAAAACTCTCCAGGTGAATATGCAATCTCTAGTAGTCATATGTCATGTCCTTTCTACAGTGAGCAAATATCCCACAAGGCCACAACAATCCCTATCATGGATTCTCAGCGGCTTGTCGTTATCCATTATAACTAGCAAAAGCTAAAAGGAGAATCCAGTCAATGAGCCTACCAATCAAGGCGCAGCATTCACAGCATGATGCAAACCAACACAAAGTTTAAAGCAGCTGTGAATGATAAGACGGCTTTTTTTTCACTAACATAATAATTCAAGCAAGTATGAGGATAATTAAAGCCTAAACGATGTTCAAAAAAGAAAAAAAAAAAACAACAAAAAGCTACAGAACCTATTTTGTTTTAATACAAGCATGAAGCATTCCTCCCAGGGCCATTAGCAATAGGGCGATGATAGCTGTACTATTTTCACAAAACAAAGGTGAAAATCTACAAATGCTAAGTGAAAGAATAAATGACAGGGTTACAGATCAGCAGCTCTTCAAACTCCCAACTCACATGCTCCGAGGAGCATCACTTCCGGCAGCGGGCTTGCGATTCAAATATCGAATAACAGCATCTTCAACCCTGTTCAATGACCAAGTAGGTACAGATGAGTGGATGTTTCTTTTTAATTTTGTCATGTGCAGGCTTTCATTAATTGAATTAGATGCCCAAATTTGTCTCTTTTTGACTAAGCATTAGAATCCTCAAAACATTTCCCTTTGTTGATCTTCATAATTTTGTCTAGGCATCCTCATGATGATATTGCAAATTCTGTGACTAAATAGCAAAAACAAGCCCGATCATGTGATAAATTAACAGTTCTTGACATCAGAACTAAAAAGGAAAAAGTAAATAACAATTTAGCAAGTAGCAGGTTAAGCAATTGCATAATAGAACCCATAATTATCATCTTTCAAGTGACATTGTTTTGAGCAGGCAACAACATATTTGATACACATCTACAAGTCAAATTCTAAGATTATTCATCAAGTCAACCGTGGCATTCATATAATGTGTACATGGACAGTGGACCTAAAATAGAAGCTACGGATCAAATAGATGAAATGAATGAGGTTCAAACAAGGAGAAAAAGAAAATTAAACTCACCATGGCTGATTAAAGAAATCTGAGCGGCGCTCTTTCTCGGCATTTCTACTAGCTTCTCCAGCTACCAGCTTCAAATCCTTGCTTTGAGATTCAATGAGAGCATTGACAAATTCAACAGGTGATTGACTAAATCCAAGGAAGAATGCGCGTCTCCGACGATGTTCATGAATTTTCCTTATAGCAGTACATATTGCCTCATCACAAGTATCAATCTCTTTATTCTTCTCAGCATTTGCCAACAAAGCAGACAACTCCCTCTGTATTGGGAATGGCACGTCAACCACCACATCATA
Organism: Populus euphratica; assembly: GCF_000495115.2. NCBI lineage: Eukaryota > Viridiplantae > Streptophyta > Magnoliopsida > Malpighiales > Salicaceae > Populus > Populus euphratica. The sequence goes on from NW_011500138.1 coordinate 98,563, forward strand.
GCAGACAGTTCCAGCTGGACTATTCCCCGACAGCTTAATTTTATGCTCCAAATGTATTGGCTGTGGAGGAGATAAATGCTGAGATATCCTCTGTGAAACCATCGTGAACTTCATCTTTGATTCCCCAAATACTTTCTGAAGAGGTGCGTCGCAATTGAAAAATGAAGGGTCCTCAGGGTTCTGCAGTTTCCTAGCCTTCACATAATGCCAAATTGCAGCTATTATTCTAGGACGGGTTTCAACCTCTATACCAAGAACTTCCATCAAAGCTGGAGAGAGCTTAAATTTCTCAGGCACATAATTCATTTCCAATCGTATATTCACAGAGAACTCTTTGTCCCCTTTTCTCTTGACTTCAAAACCCTCGTGAGGTGCAGGTGATCGAGCATGCTCCCATATAATGATATGATTATCAGGATATAGTCTCTGATCCAACTGAATTGTCACTCTCTTGAAAAAAGATGAGAACTTTGGGTACAATGGGTTTGATTTCTGGACTGCTCCAGGCTGGTCAGGGTCTACCCCATCTTCCAAGATTCTCCCGATTACTTTAAGAGTCCAAGTCGGAGGGTCAGCATTTGGCTTCTTGGGGATTGTTCTTATCTGATTGGCAAATGTATTGAAGACATAAATTCGAAGGGTTTTCTGAACACAAGGAGGGCTTTTAAGTGCCTCCTGAATGTCAACCTTCTTTCTAGCTAAAGCAGCATCAACACGGGTTTCAAACTCAAGAAGCTGGGTGTACAGAGCAGACTCTGGCAGAATTGCTGCTACTCTATCTTGTAGCTGCTTCTCTGGTAGCTTCTGCTTCTTCCTACGTGCAGCAGAAGAAAGATCCATGGGTTTCAATGGTGAAACCATGCTCGACATGGGAACACCAGGAGGTCTACCCAGAGGTTTCTGAGGGAGACGTTTTGCACTAGCATTGCCAGGAGTCGAGAATGACGGTGAAGATGAACCCAAATTGCCTATTCCAGCACTCTGATTTTGGTTAAGAGAAACCCCTTGCGCCTGTAATTGTGCTTGGAATTGTGCATGAGCAGCTTGAACTTGAGCAGCGTGAGCTGCTTGTGCTTGAGCATGAGCCTGCTGCGCTTTCAAATGGGCTTGCAAAGTAGCCTGTGCTTGGGACAGCTGGAACTGACCACCCTGAAAGCCAGCACCCATCTGCGCTTGCGCTTGTGGGAATGTTGGGTTCGCACCCATCGATGGATTGACCATCCCTGAATTACCAAATGGTGACGAAGATTGCCCCAAACTCTTTGGCGGGTTATTATTGTTGTTGTTGTTGTTCATAGACATAGCTAATCACTATATAAATTACCCACTAAATTAGCCTAAAAACAAGCTAAAACTACCAATCCCAAATTAGCTTCGAACACCCAAAGCATCTAAAACTCTGCCATAATTAAAAACCTTAAAGAAACAAAAACCCACCAAAAATATGCAAATCTAAACAAATTTCCCCCCTTAGAAATCAAGAATCAAACTTGAATGGAAATAAAGAGCTATAAGCCCTAGAGAAGCCCCAATATTTAGCAGGAACGAACAGCGACTGAGCTTCAAGAGGCAGAAATGAAAAACCCTAATTTCACAAAAGATGTTAATTCAACCCCACTTTAACACAAATCATTTTGTTGTAGATAAGGAAGATAAAGACAGGAAATAAAAATCATGGGTGTCTATCTAAAAGGGAACCTTAAAAAAAAAAACATGAAGAAAAGGTTTTGAGTTTGGATTTGTCAAAAGGAATTCAAATGAAAAAACCAGATGAGATGAAATCTTACAGAAGTGCCGTTAAGGTAAAAGTCTACTGCTTCTGGGTTTTTTTGGTAGTTGTTCTCTTCTGCTTCTTAGGGAGCTAAGGTTAAAGAGTTTGCAAATAGAGGAGAGAGAGGACTGGCTTTCCTTTCCTTTGCTTCGCTTTGTTTCTCTCTCTCTCTTTCTGTATGCCTTCGTTTTCTTTTCCGTACGGAAAAGAGAGTGAGAGATAGAGTTTAACGAAGAGGACGACTTGTAGTTTAGGGGTGGATGACGTGTCGTTCCTAAAGAGAGGTTTTTTAGAGAAGGTATGTGTGAAGGGATAATGGGCTAAACCCCATGGCACATAGAAAGGCCTACGACTTCTAAGCAAGCTTAGATTACAAGTCCGAAAACCTAAATCCAGCCTACCAATCAGAAAAATTCTAGATAAGAAATGAGGGATTTAAGTTTACATGAAATAAATGGTGAAAATCTTACATTCATTTATGGATTATGGTCATGACGTTGTCTTTATATATATATATATATAAAGTTGAAAAGGTCACCAAAGAGAAAACTATAATATGTAAAATCATTTATGAAAAACAATATATGAAAAATCTTCATGAAAATAAAAACCAAGATTTGAAAAGACAATACATTTGGTTCGTCTCGTGGTAGGATTTCATTACTGTATTTGAAACAATAATGCCAAATCTTGTAATGTAACGGACAGCTATAACAATTAACAATTAGCATTAAAATCTTTTCACATAACTCATTAATGATTAATTATTAATTATCAAGAAAAAAATTTTCAATCTTAATTATATAATAAAACAATCAAAATATCCATGAAAAGCAAAAAAAATAAATTAAAACTAATATAAGAAGCATTTTTAAAAAAAAAAATTAAAACTAATATAAGAAGCATTTTTATATCTTCACAATGATTTCTTATTATTATTATAATATCATTTGAAAAGCAATTTAATCAACCCACTAAATTTATGATTTAAATTATAAAACCAGAATAATTTTATAAAATATAAATTATAATAAATTATAATTTTCATTTTTTAATTAAAATTAAATATTAGAAATAATGATGATGGTTTTCATTATTTTTTTTCCATGCAACATCTAGAGAAGGTGAGAGTTCAAGGCAGAGGACCTTGGAAGATATGGGAGGTAATTAAGGAATCTACAATTATAATTAGTTGTGAGATATTGTATGAGTAATGTATTGGAGGGATTCCGAAGCTACCGAGAAAAGATTAATGGTTAATGATGCTTTGACAAATTTATCAGGGCTCGTCACCATGCTCGAGCAACACAAGGCAACCATTGCAGTCAATGGGTCATGGATATCTTTTTAAATATCCGTGATGACAAGAAATAAATACAGGTAAATACTTCTCTACGTGCAGACATTTCAACTAGTTATTTCATTGAAAGATGACAAACTTTGCCCTGGGCTGGCTTTAGTTCACTGTGTCGATTTATGAATTTTTATAGACCTTTTCATTATAATTAGTTCTGAGATATAGTATAAGTAATCTTTCAGATCATTATGAATATTAAGAGAAGAAATTAATGTTAAAATTAGCTTTTCAAGATGCTTACTTACCCTTTTTTATAAGAAACCTTTGATGGAATAGGATAAAAGTAATGAGAATAATATAAAAAATAAAATGAATTTGAACACTGTGTACTTTTATGATATCGTAGTTAATTGATTGATTATATGATTATATGAGGATTATGTATATTTAATTTATTAATAAACACTTGTTTATCTTTAATATTTTAGATTGATTATATGATTATACGAGGATTATGTATATTTAATTTATTAATAAACACTTGTTTATCTTTAATATTTATAAAATATTTTATTAATGAATCTAGAGTAAAAATAAAGTCATTAGAATAAAAACATTTTGCAAAGAAAATTATAAAGTTTTTATAATTATGAGATTCTTATAACATCAAAGCATTATTCCTAAACCTCATACTCAATACTCTATTAAAATTGAACATTTTTTAAAGTTTTTGATATTGATACATATTATGTTCTTTTATTTATAGAAGAAAATAGTTGTTTTTATAAATTGAGATATGGGGGACACGTAGAACTAATATGTAGATACTTGTTATATAATATATGATAGTTGTGTAAGTGATCTTTAGATTTAAGATTACTAAGTTATTATATATAGAGAGAGTGTTATGTTTTTATCCTACTACACATTGTTCTAATCAAGGATAACAAATGAATAAATATTGGATATAATATAAATTATATAAAGATATTTAAATAATTAAAAAAGGATTCATCACCCTAAATAAATTAAGAAAAATATCTTATTTGTTCTCAAATAATATTGATTATAAATCTTTACGTAAGATGGAATGAGATTTGAAAAGAGTTTCAAGTCTTATTCAGATAATCAATGACTATGGTATTAAGAACAAACATGATTTAATATAGCGGACACACTCTATGCTATAATATCTAAATGAAACATTGTTGGTGAAAGGATAATAATTATATTAATATACTAATTCCTAAAAAATTAAGTCAAATCACTTATAACTTTTCTTATATTTAAAGGATCATGATAGGTTGCTAAACATTTCACTTGATCTTCAAATATAAGTTAATCAATTGTTGAATTGATAATAAATTAATTTATTTAAATTTAATCCTATTTATTTAGTATTGTGATTTATATTTTGGATAACTTATTAGAGAACCTAGTAGGTCAAATGCATAAAAATCATCAATCAAAAATTAAAATGGAATGATTAATCAATTATAACTTGATTGTAAATAAATTTTATAAATTGAGGACTAAAATATAATTAATAGAGGGATTACAATTGTAAACTTAGAAACAATTAAGAGAGGACTTGATTGAAAAACTTTTAAAATTAGCCTAAAATAATAAATACAATGTTATTTAAAGGGAAAATGATATTTTTCTATTTATAGGGTTTTTATATTTTTTTTATAAATAGAACGCTATGCTTTTTATTTTCTATGATGAAAAAAGTGAGTAGAGTACAATACTTTAAAAGCTAAAACACAAAAGAAAAGATCTAGTACTTTATCGTATAATAATATCTCTCTTAAAAGGATTTAGAAGATTTTTCACTAATAATTCATGTGATTTATTGTTCGAGACCAAACAATTGAATGGTTAATAATTTGTGACAACGTAGCTTTGAAGCAAACATTCAAAGTTGAAAAGAAAATTTAATCTTTAAATTTTTAAATTTATCATTTTCGATGCATCTATATATTTTAAGAAACTCAACATTTCAAATATGTAAATTTAACTTATTTATTAATTAAATTAAAATTAATTAATATAATTAAATTCAATTATAATAAAGAATCGATTGTAATTAACGTTCGTTTAAACCTAGGAAAGCAAAGAAGTGAGCAAAATCTCTTTAATCACTAGGTAAATCTTTTGGATTTATAGATGATCTTCAATGCTATATAATACATCCACTTTTATTTGACAATGGCTATTATAGTAGAATTTCTTATCATTATGAGAAAATAGAGAGTTTTTATATATTAGTTATAGGTATTTTAAAATTCTAAAACAATGTATTTTTTTAATAAAATCATTTTATTTGTTTTGAGATAAACTTAAAAAGAATCCTTAACAAAGTTATATTTATGTAAAAGAAATAAACATAAAATAAACATTTCCAATCAAATAAATCAACCATTATGTCCATTATATTACGATATTTAAGGGTTAAAATAAAAAATAATAACAATGTAAGGGTGTCAATCAAAATATTCTATAATTCAGAGGGTGTTTGTAGCATGACTGTTGCATGTGTTTAGTACGCTGAATAGGACACTATTGATAAGACTAAACAAGTTGTGTAATGTTTGATGCACCACATTAGATAAACAAAGACATGGATCTGTTCTATCTTAAATGGTTACAAAAAATATTATTTCTCAAGATTATCTATTATCTACTTATCACTCATTTATTTTTTTTAATTTGGTGGGACGAAAGCTTGACCAAGTTAACTTATATTTTACTAAAATGAAAATTTACATATAGAGGTTTAATTGCAATACTTTTAATTTAGGTACTAAATTTCGTATGCCAAAAAATTAGATGACCAATTTGTTTTTAAATAAGGACTAAAATATTGTGAAAATAAAATAAAAAATTATTAAAATAATTTTAAAGACCAAAATGAACTTTTGTGAAAAAATTATTGACCCTTGTCTAGTCCAGTGCAGCAAACACAGGCAATAAATAACATGTTCTTGTTCAGGTCAAATCTCATCTATTGTCCAGAATCCGATCCAGTTCAGTCCAATTTCAGTTATCATGTCCTGTCCTGCGTTTCAAATGCACCCTACAAATCTTATAGAAAGCAAGCCTTCGTCTAAATCCTAGCAGTCAGGGTTTAGCTCGCAAGGCAACAACAGTGGGCAGTGGCACTGAAAACCTCTGGTCCTGGTCCTGGTCCTGGTTGCTGCGTTTTGCATTTATAAACAGTGAATTTATAAAGTTGAAGTTTGCCTGCTGTCAAGTAATGGGGTGCTTGCTTTTGTCTTGTTTTGAAACCTGATGAAAAAAAGCAGAGGCTTGTTGCCTTGTGAACAAGTCTCGTAAACTTCAGGGACTAGGATACATAAAAATTTAACGAGCACAAAATGTATATGAAAAGAAATATCCCTTTTCATTTTATGCTATTTAGCAGTTTTTAATGTTGTATTTGTAGATACCATGTAAGATGGATCTATTTTGAGGGTAAATGTATGGTTGAATTGGTGTGGTTGTTTGGATATCTTGTGGCTAGTTGATTCTATATGCCCTCGAAAGTCATGGGAAAGTCACTTCAGTTGTCTTAGGGTTGCCTTGAAAGGAAATGGCAATAAGATGAATGCTATAAACGGATCCTGATTATACAAAGATTTTTATCATTGCATAAAGTTGAAGTTTGAATGGTATGCAGTAATGGGGTGCTTAATTTTGTGTTCCATTGATGCTAAAACCTGAAAAAAATGCAGGGGCTTGTTGCCTATGTGAACAAGTCTCTCGTGAATGCCAGGGGAACTAATTGCATTGTTCTTGGGTGAGTCTTTAAAGGCAGTGCCAATGACTAAAGTTTCAGTGAATGATGCTACATGGCAATCTTGTTATTGTTTTATTGGCACATGCTATGTGAGAGGGACTTGCTTTTTGTAGGAATTTATATGGTTGGATCTGTGTAACTATAGATTGCAAAAGGTTGGATATCCTATTCTTAGTGATTCTATGTATATACTTGAAAGCACTGTGGAAAGTCACATTTTTTGTGTTGTTTTTTAAGACTAAATGTGTGGTTTGCTATGATATATCGATGGGATGGCACTTGAATTTTTTCAATGGGTTATTTACAGTTGCATTTGTCTTGGTGATTCTCAGAACAAGAGAGACTGCCTGTGCATTCACGAAATCTAAGACTGAAAGGTATTTGGAAGATGTCCTGGCCTACTTAAAAGCCATTCCCTTCATGCAAATCTGAGGTGGTGTTGGCCGCACTGCTCAAGCAAAGAATCAGCATTCAAATGGTCTCTCAAATCTGCCAGAGTAATCCTTGATTTGCTTTACTTGGTTACTCTTAAGTATGATCTTCAATTCATAACGATGTGCAGTCCTTCTTGATCGACCTACGTGCCGTCAAGGGTCTGGATATGGATTCTCTGTGCATATCTCATTACGGGTGAGTTGAGCATGGAAACAGAGGCAACTAGCCCACATTGCTTTTGGCAGAATTAAGTGTGAGTTTGATCTTTCTTTTCCTTTTCCTTTCTCCTCTCTAGGCTACAGCCTATTGCATTTTCCTAACAGCATGCTATTGTTCCTTCTGCAGCATACTTGTCATAGCAAGTCCGTATTGAGTTCGATTTTGTCCAAAAAGGGAGGACCCATCAAGGAGCAGGTAACTTGCTAAACCATTTTGGCATCTTAAAGCAGTGATCAATCAAGTTTCAGATGATTGCAAGCACAGCATTTATTCAATGGATACACACCAAGAAGGAGATTATTTGTAATTAGAATGGCATTTTGAATTTATATAGCAAAAGAGGCTTCAAGAGATCAAATCAAGTTTCTATACTGCATTTGAACTCAGATGTGGATTTTGTATGATCCACAATATATGGTAATGGATTTTTTTTTGCGTAATTAAACTCTATGGGAATATTGAACCACAATCTAAGTGGACAACATATAAGACTGCTTGAAATTTTTGTAAACATCTGGGTGCCACTGAAACATTACACTGGAAAAAAGAACAGAAGATGCAAAGGATGGTCTCAATCTTACTTCACGTGCTATGCGGACCTCAGAAACGCAACGACTTGCTTCATTGTGACGGATCCTGTTAATGCAGCTGAAGGTCGCACTCGAAATACTAGATTATGCTAAACGACTGAAATTTGCTTTATAAGATCCCTTTTATGATTTTTCCCTCAGCATCTTTGTTTATGGAAATTACGAATTAGGGAGAGATATTGTGGTATAATTTATAAGATTTGCAGCCTGAAACTCAGCTGGCGTCGAGAAAAATCAAGATAGCACAGGCTCTATGCAGTGGTACTACTTCCTGAGATGCAATGACCCGGGAGCCGGGATGACAATTTAAGTTCAGATACCGAACTTTAAATAGATAACTATTTTTTGAATAATTATCTTGTAGAATATATAATACAAACGATAGAGCATATATATATATAGTCAAACTTAATATGAAATTCGCCTGAACCTAACTTAAAATATATATTGATATTATATAGATATATTTGTTGAATATTTAATTTTTTTTTTAATAAAATATGATATATCATATCTCAATACTTGAAAACTGCTAAGTTGGAGTGTGGTAGAGGCAGAGAGAATCTTCGATAGAGCGATGAAATGCGTAGAGATTAAAAAGAACACTAATGGTAAAAGCACTTTGCTGGGTCGACATTAACACTAAAAGATAAAAGCTAAGGGAGCAAATGAGATTAGATGCCCTAGTAATCCTAGCCATATACGATGGATTATGAGCGCTATGTGTATCGACCCGTGCAGCTAACGTGTTAAGTATCCCACCTGGGGAGTACATTCACAAGAATAAAACTCAAAGGCATTGAAAGGGGCTCGCGCAAGCGGTGGAACATGTGGTTTCATTCAAAGCAAAGCGAAAAACCTTACCAGGGCTTGACATATTGCGAATCCTTTTGAAAGAGAAGGGTGCCTTTGGGAACGCAGACACAGGAGGTGCATGATTGTTGTTGCACGTCACTCGCGCGACATTAGCTGACTATTTTTGTTTATTTGATTTGATTGGTTTTTGAGAGTCGTCACCTAATATTATGGTAATTAGGAACCTATGGTCTGCGAGAGTCTTGGTAAGGAACTAGTTGTGCAAGGGAAAGACACATCGCCCCTAGTGCACCTTACCTATCGCCCCTAGTGCATCTTACCTAAAATAAGCTGCATTGTTGTTTGATTGTTTTTCTAGGTTGGGTATCTATTTATTGGTCTTTTCTAAGGCTCAAGGCAGATCTCTCTTTATGAGAAAGTCTCTATCTTATCAGGTTAAATCTTAACTATTCTAAAGTCTAAATTTTAGCATCACATTCTAAAGTCTAAATCTTAACTATTTACATATTTTATCTTTAATGCATGAGGGTGTACTTTATCATGTAATTTTACACCCATAAATATTAAAGTCTACATCTGAATCCTAAAAAAAAAGATTGGAAAAAGATTTTTGATATTTTGATCAAAACCTGATAAATGATCATAAACTAGATATGATATCCATTTTTTTTTTTTGGGTTTTCAAAACATGAGAAATATGCAATTTTTTTTATTGAAAACATGTTTGAAATTTTTTTTAGGATTTGACCGTATGCATGAAAATTTATTTTTTTATTTTTTTTGAAATATTTCATAGAAAATTGAGTATTTTAATATCATTTTGTTACAATGTAAATATATAACCCAATATTATGTAGAATTGATAGAAAAATATTTGAGAAAAATCACAAATTTTTTAAAAGGATTTTTAATTTTTTGTGTTTTTCTAATATTATAATATATTATTAAAAAAAATAAAAAAAAATAAAAATCTACATGGGCTGGGCTGGCTCATGCACAAATGAGATTGGGCCAAACTTGGCCTAAAATGATTAGGCCAATCTCGGCCCAACACATTTATGTTTATTTATTTTTTAGGGTTGGGCCAGACGAGGCCCCTAAATTTGGGCTATGCCATATGTGGCCCGACCCAATGTCCACTACATGAGCAATGGGCGTGAATTGTTTACAGCAAGCATTAGCGAAGAAGAAAAAGGAAAGGGAAGGGAAGTAGGAAGATAACTGGTGTGAGGGTGGTCCAATTGAGGAAGATGACGCGGTGCAAGCGGTGACAACATTAAAGAGTTGGGCCGCTAGGGTTGCTGCTGCTATCGCGGTCGGTGTTGGGGTTGCTAGCAATTGGAGTGGATGAGGAGAGAATCGCCACCTTTACTGCTGCTGGTAGCGGTGGAAGCTGCTGGAAAGGATGGTTGTTGATGTAGTTGGGGTCACGGTAATAGAGTGGGAAAAGAGTTTGTTAGAGAAGAGAGAAGGGGAGAGAGAGCTGGTGCAGCTACCACGTGAGGTTGTTGGGTCTTTGGCTGTGATGTAGAATGTATGGGAAGGACAGTGGTGAGAGTGGTGGAGGCTGAAGGCATGGCTGAGAATGAGAAAACAGAAAAAGATAAAAACAAGAGGGAAAGACTAATTTTTTTATCAACTTTCAACTTGATTTTTTTCTTCCCTCGTCCATTAAATCCACTTCTATTTATAAGAGGTAGAAGAGGGCAATTTTTTCTTTATGAGAGAAAAATTTTGAGCTCTTAATTCGACTAGAAGACTCTAAACCATCGGTTTAAAGTGTGAACCTCAAATTATCAAATTTGACAGTCCAAGGTTGCCTGAGGTAACCATTTTAGGCTGGTCATCGGAGCATTTTTTACGTTTATAGGCCTGAACGAACCATACACGAGGATAAAAGGATTTCAGGTGGCCATTTTGGTGCATGAGTTGTCAATTTTGGAGGACAAACAAGGCATTAAATGCATCTGCAAAATTACTACTCTTACAGCTTCACGAGGAAGATGATGAACAGTGACCAGGCAACGCGTCGCTGGTCTCCTCTTTTTTTTTTTTTAACTCAAAACGGCAGGACAAACAAGGCATTAAATGCATCTGCAAAATTACTACTCTTACAGCTTCACGAGGAAGATGATGAGCAGTGACCAGGCAACGTGTCGCTGGTCTCCTCTTCTTTTTTTTTTTAACTCAAAACGGCGCAGTTTTTGTTTAAATGAAGTAGTTTTGATTGATTTTCAATTTAGTCATCCTTCTTTCAAATTGTTTCAACGGAACCCCTAATAGACCCTAAACTTTTAATTTAATGCAATTTGGTCCTGGCGTAACTTCAACTTCAACCCTGCATTTACGCGCCTTTTGCATTATAGTTCTTGATCTCAGATTTATGCAATTTAACCCTTAATTAACTATTAAACTTTCAATTTCTTCGATTTCACCCCTGGTTTTTGTCAATTAAGCCCCTTTAATTTCAGCGCCTTTGACAAAAACATCCTTGGCTGTCAATTTCTTTAATTTAACCCCTAATTGACCCTAAAACTTCAATTTTCTTGCAATTTGGCCCCTAATTTCAATCAATTAACTTGGTAAAAATTAAATTTGGTCTCTTAAAATTTCAATCTTCTCAATTAAGCCCAAATTAGGCTCCCAAACTTAATTTTTCACCAATTAAGCCCTAAATAAAATTAATTTGACCCATTTAAAGTATAATTAAGTCCTTGTACCTAATGAAATCCTTTAATTGGATCCAAATTAATTCTCAAACATAATTAAAATTTAATATGGCCCATGATTAAATGAAATTGACATATTAAAAATTTAATCATGTCTTTGAACTTAATTTTTATACAAAGTCGTCTAGTAATCATTTAATTTGACCTTAAATTTGCATTGTTTTCTATTTTTGGGCATAACGGAGTACAATTAGATCCTAAATTTCTTCAAAAATTACAGCTTAATTTCCCGGCCTGTTTTTCTTCATATTACCAGCTTTTATTTTATTTTTTGATTTTTATTTTTAAAAAAATTAATTTTTGGGTTAAGTCCCACAACGAGCACAACCCTCATATTTAGTTACCACCGTTAAGTTTGGAACCTTGAACATACTACCAATGATAAGTTGGAGGAAAGTGAGAATGATATCAAGTCATCATGTCCCTTTATGCCCTGGACGACACACGTGCTACAATGACAGGGATAAAGGGTTGCGATCCTGCAAGGGTGATTTATCTCTAAAAACCCGTCCTTAGTTTAGATTACAGGCTATAACTCGATTGCATGAAGCCAGAATCGCTAGTAATTGCTAATCAACCATACAGTGGTGAATTCATTCCCGGGCTATGTACATATTGCTTGTCATACTATGAGAGTTGGCCATGCCCGAAGTCGTTATCTTAACCACGAGAGGGGATGCCAAAGACAAGACTAGTGACTTGAGTGAAGTTGTAATAAGATAACCATACTAGGAAGGTGCGGTCGGACACTGCTTGACACTAATATATGAAACACACACACACACACACACACACACACACACACACACACACACACACACACACACACACACACACACACACACACACACACACACACACACACACACACACACACACACCCATATATATATATTAAATAATAAGTAATAGTAAATAATGAATATCCAAAACTGGATAGTTTATGAAGCCTAAATTTTTTACTTAATGAATAATAAATAAAAATATGGATATAAAATAATCCAACCCGTGCCATTTCCATCCCTGCCTGGGAGCAAATTTGTCTTGATTTCTTTTTGTTCATCTCAGTTCTCAGAAGCTTTTCTTCCTGCAAGACATGTATTTGCATCATGAACCGTATTGTGGGGGGGTGCGTTTACGAAACTTAAATTGCATATCATCTCATGGTGGTAGATCATCTGTCACTATCTTCTATCACTTACAATCTAATGCAGAAAAAGTTGAAAAGACAAAACGATATGGTTGCTCTGAGAAATGATGGTTGACTGTATCTAGGGTTATATCAGCAGTCAGCAACTACGAAGCAATCTTTATTGCTGATTTTGAAGAATTTATGTTCACTTTGCATTCCTGCAGTAACTTTGCAAGAACCTTCGAAGCTATCCAGGTTACATTCTCGTGGTTTGTGGAAAATTCATTTTCACGAATTAACTGTGGAGTCAAACCAGCGAAGTGTTCCAAATTAAGAATCAGTGACGGCAGTGGAATATGACAGTTCTCCATGGGATTTGCTTGGGAAACAACTCAGCTTATTTGGGTGTGGCATTGCTGTATATTCTCCCCACTTCTTTTCTTCCTTTCTGGACAATTTTGGTGAAAATACCCTATTGGAACGTGATAAACTGCACTTCATGATGGTAATAGAAATCAAGTTGATGGAACAGGAAAAAGGAATTATAAAAATGTTTTGACAAACAGAGTTATGAGTATCAAATATCCCAATTCAGTAACAGGCAATGCTCCTTTGCTGTACCGATCTTGAAGAAGTATTCAAGAGTTCCAACAAATCTAACCTAGACTCGGTGGTATCAAGGTCATAATTATTGCCATATGTTCCTTGATCTGAATATGACACCAAACAAAATGACAAGCTGTGTATCAGAAGATAACACCAATGCCAGAACACAGTTCAACATGCCAAGATCCGAAGTCATTGAGAATAAAAGTACATACAAGACACTCGACCGCTATAATTCAGCTAGGTTTCTCAAATACCCACATCCACCACACAATCTGGAGAGACACCTAACGAAATACCTGAGGATGTATTGAAAATATATATTGATGCATCTAGTGTGCCAAATCCCAATTTCAAATGTAGCTATTATTCGATACTCATGTAACAACTCTATAGAGTTACTGCCTAGGAGTGTCAAAATTCAAGCTACCATAACAGAGCAGTTCAATATAAAGTTACTCAGCCTGTTTCTGCCACACTCAAGAGGCCTCCATTGCAATTCTTCAGCTTCAGAATCAGGTCTGCAGGTGTATATAGCCATGCCATCCCCGGAATAAGAAACTGTGGATGTAGATGCACCTATTACAAGCAGTTCATTGCCCAGAGACTTGAAGGCTACACCCCATCCTTTGTTAGAATCTGCTCTTACCGGCACTGCTCCTAATTTCTTCCATGTTCTGCTCTTTTTCAAGTATACCTTCAACTGGTTTGATGAAGGCTCAAGGGAGTAAAGCTCATTGTTCACAACAGCAATGAGGGGTGGAGATTGGAAAGTAGCAATTGGTGTATTCTCCAACATGTCTGGGATCAGGTCCCATGCCCTTTTATCCTCATCATAGGCTTCAGCACAAGTCAGAACATTTCCCTCCTCGTTCCGTCCTCCAATCACATAAAATTTGTTATCCATGAAACAGCCAGAGCAAAGCTTTCTTCTTTGCCGCATCCTTGGAAGGTCTTCCCATGATTTAGTATCTGGATTATATTTCTCTGCAGAATTTAGAACATCAGCACCAGTGCCGGTCACTCCACCAGCTACAAAAGCAAAGGCACCACAGGATGCAGACGCAAACAAACACCTAGGATTGATCATGGAAGGACCCTTATTCCAGCTGTTTGTTTCCAATTCATATCTCCAAACAACAACCCCCTCTATCTCCCTGCCTGAAATAATCAGATGGGTCCCTGCACAAAGGGATTCCTTATCTCCAAAAGAGAAACAACAGTCTGCTGGTAGATCTGGAAGTTTCCTGCGAGAACAGAATTGTCTATCAAATGCCCACCAACTTTTGTCCCCCGTCGCAAAAATAAAAACAGATGATTCTCTAACACCAATTTCCCTCCTAATCTTAAAGAGCTCACCACTCTTTACAAGTGAGAGTATCCGCTTGTTCACGTTTGGAAACTTCCAGTACTCTGATCTTGGAACTCTTGCCAAAATCAGATTCTCTAGCTCATCGCTGAGTTGGGGGGCATAGAAGTAATCTGCATCCTGAGGTTTTACATTTGACGAATCACCAACTCTACCATTGCTGCAAGAGAAATTATAACACCCCGATCCTCTACTAATTTCACAAACAGCAATCTTTTTCATCGGGGGGCTATTAGAAGTAATCCAAGAGCTATTGCCAGAGTCCTCTGCCAGCATCCTTTTCTTACTAAGATCAGGATCATTTCTGCTCACATCCCCTCTTCCATCTTCACTCCCCAAATCTTTTCCTTTGGACATGGATCAAAGACCTTTTCAAAGCCTGAAATTCTCTGTCATCGAAAGAACAGAACAAATAAAAAATGCCAGATTATCATCAACAATCAAAATACCAATATGCAGAATTCATAATATTTGAAAAACATAAAGCAAACAATTTTGTTTTCAACAGCTAAACAGATGAGTGAATATGGATACACCTCGCTAAAAAAACTAATCCCCTGAGAGTTTTCATACTATAGGAAATGATTAGATATACGTTAAAGATCTAGAAGCAGCAGTTTCTACCCAGATGATAAATTAAACCAATTAACCATTTCGGAGACACGAAACAAATCAAAACTAACAAAAAGAAAATCTCCCGACCCAAGAGATTAAAGAGGATATGAACCCAGAAACATGGCTTGGATTTAGATTCCAAAAATGGGTTAACGAGAATACCAACTACATAGACAAAGCAAACCCAGATGAAAACTTAACAGCTCTATGCCATGAATCAAACTTGATCAAGATTCCATCAATGAATTAATAAGAACATGATTCAAATTCAAGCAAGAAACAGTGTACATATCCACCAACCTCAAACGATATATTGAAGTTCAAAATCAAAGAACACTTCTGTATCACCAGTTGATCAAAACAACAGAATGAATCAACCCCAACAACAACAAAAAAACAATTTAACAAGATGAGAGCTTTAACCAAATTAGCCAAAAGGAAGGAGAAAGTACAGTGACATGGATTAGATTGGTAAGTAATCCAAAAGTCAAAAGAACACAAAATGGATACACACCCAACAAAGCAAGGCCAAAAAAGTACCAAGAAATGTTCTTCAGACAAAACATATATACACACAAACAGAGAGAGGGAGGCGTACCAGTTAAGGTAATTCCTAGTCAAGTCAAGTCAAAGGAAGTGAAGTAAATGAAGGGACGGTTACAAAAAGAGATAGAGAAAAGAAATCATCAAAGAAACGAGGGTTTTAAGGGTTAGAATGAAGAGAAAAGAGATGAGAGAAAATATTTAAAAATCAATAAGGAAAGAGAGAGGAAGAGCAGAAGCACGAGATAGAGAGAGGTTTATAATAAGTGTATGGATGATGGCGAGAGAGTTCAATTTGGAGACAACACATTTGTTAGAGAGGATTTCTTTTCTCTTTTTCTGAAAAAAAAAATTTGCTTAATTAATTTAGCTCGAGTTATTGTTTGTGGGATTATAATACAATTAATTTAATTATTCATTTTCAGTTGTTGGTGTTCTTCTTGGCTGTTACTAGCATCATCACCTCCAGCAACACAACAAAGCATTAACTATCTATCCTTTTCTTTTTCTTTTTCCTTTTCTTTTTGTATGGTAATTTATAATTTCCTCTTCAAGAATAGAGGATTCATTATGCAATATTGTGTTTTTTTTATTTGATATGATATATTCAAAGTAATTTATTTCTCCAATCGATTAATTTTTTTAAATTCATTTAAGAATTTGTTTTCCAGCTATCGATAATTTCTTTTTTGATACCTCTAAACTATGTTATATTTGAATTCAATTCATTTTTTAGTCTTATTTTTTTAAGGTTTCATCCAACTGTTACACATAAAAGTCACGAAACTATTTTTTTTTAAAAAATCATTTTTACATTTTAATTATGTTTTTCTTTTATTAATTTTTTTTTTTGCTATTTTTCATCTTTTCCATTTCTTAATTTTAACAATCACATGATTCTTATAACAATATTCATTAATACATGGATGAATCCTTAAGAAAAATTTAAAAATAGATTGGATTTCAAATGAAAAACGATTCATAGAGTTTAAATCCAAAACCGGAAATTCATGGATTAATTATTCTTAAACAAGTTATGAAATAAGTGTTGATTATAAATATTCACCAAGTGTAGGCAGGCTTACAATATTCATAAAAACAAAAGAAAAATAAACATTTTAATTGTTCTAAAATAACATTTTACATGCGAGGAAAAATAATTAAGGAAAGCTTGATCTAATATATGAATGATCTCGTAAACAATTGATTATGTTAAGAAAGCATATCCTTTTATGGTTTGATCAATCAACTTCCTTGCATGTTTGAAATTCCATCCTATGGTTTGAAGCATGTGGGTCAAAACGATGAACATGTCTTAATCCCTTAACCCTAGTAGTTGAAATTTCGATTTTTGGTTATTATATATATATATATATATATATATATATATATATGTATATATAGGTTTTAAGGCCAAGAACACTTACAAGATTCGGTAAAACATGGTTTCTGTCATCTCTTTCTTCAGTTGTGTAAAGCAAGAGAAAAATGGGATGTTGAGGAGAACCATAATGAGATGTTTTTTGTTTGATTAGGAAAGCGTCAAAAGTCCATTTTGATGGGTGAGCATATCGCTAGCGTGGAAGAAATCAAGGCTTTTGAAAACGATTTTACGCTGTTTTGTTGAGCATAATTATCCCATCCCCTAGCTCTAAGTTTTGGTTAGGGCATGGAAGTTGATTAAACTTAAACCTATTTTAAAATAACACATTTTAAAAAATAAAAATATAAATCACTTTTAACCAAAATAATAAAAGATATATTTAGAGTTGATCTAATTAGATCTTATCCAAATTTAATCAAGTCAACTAAATAGCATATGATGAAATCATCTTTCTAAACAAGTCAAAAGCAAATCTAATCAATTTAAACTTCGAATCAAGGGATCACAAAATTTATCCATGGAGCTAGAACAAATTTGATTACTATGATGGTGAGTAGTTACTAATTTTTGGATTCTATTTTTTAATTTTTCTATATTATATATTAATATAGGTATATATATTTATATATCTACAAAAAATTAAATTAAGAATTTTGAAATCACCTTAATTTATGTGATTTTCTTCTAATGAGAATTAGCTTGTCTTTTTGTAAGCAATATAGGGTATGAATTCATATTTTCTTTTCTAGTTTTTTTTGGTCGGTAAAGTGATCAATTCGTTTATGCAGCTCACCTTAATTTCTGTAATTTTCTTTCTATGAGATTTAACTTGTCTTTTTGCAAGCAATATAGGGTGTGCACTCACGTTTATTTTTTGCAGTTTTTTTTGCCGGTGCAGTTCAATTGTTTATTTAAAGTGTTTTTTAAATTGTTTTCATATGAAGATATATCAAATTAATTAATATATAATGAACTGTTTTGTATATTTTTATTTTTTAAATTGATATTTTTAATAATTTTAATGTTCTGATATTAAAAATAAAAAAATTTAAAAAATTATTTTGATATATTTTTAATAAAAAAAAATATGACAGTAAGAGCACCCTGCACGATTACACTAATTTAGACCGTATTTTGGGATGCAGGGAGGAACAAGACTATTGTTTCTGAGAGAAAAGGTTGTGTCGACTAATTTGAACCTCTTCTTTTATCGGATCTTGTAAGATGAGCTTTGCGGAAGCAATTCGAATCACGTTGTTGTATAATTTTGACCTAAGCAAATCCTTTGATTTTGTAGTGGAAACGAGATTAGAAATTAAAAACTTTTTCATGTAGCACTTGTACTTAGTTTTAGTTAATCAAATTATTTATTTGTCAGTGCTTCTAGAGGACTGGTAATCATAATTAAAGAGGTTAAACGTACGAGTGAACCATTCTTGTTTTAATGTGTAATGCCACGCATATAAAGAAAACATTAAAAAAAAAAAAAGAACGGCCAAATATTTAGTAAAAAAAAAACGAGATCATTTTAATGGAAAAAAATTAAAAAAACATGCTGAAAGTAGGGTTTTAAATAAACGAGATCATAATTAAAGAGGATAAACTTGATTTTTTTCCAAAACAAGTTATTTTTATTTATTTAAGTTATTAGTATTTTACTTAATTATATATTGTCAATTCAATATATATGAAAGCAAATTATATTTAGTGTCCACTTTTTTATTATTTTTATGTTTTATGCTATAAATAAAATGATAATTCTTTTACCAACTAGGATTTGAGTTTAATTTTATCAAGAGTAAGACACTTCATATTCAAACTCTAAATAAATTAAAAAATTATATTTGAAAAAAAAAAAACTATCTTCCCATCATATCCGAAAGCTAGTTGAGCTTTAACCTCTTGTTGAAAACCCAAAAGAAGAAAGAAAAGTAGAGAATCCAAGCAACTCAATCATGATTATCAAGACACAAGTACTTTTATAAATGTCGATTGGTACCAACTAATTAATATAATCCGATTAGGCCAATTACTGCCTACCTTTTTTGTTTGGAATTTTAGCTGTAACGCCAAGGTAATTAGTTCAGACTCTCGCAGAAATTACGTGTTAGTGACGTTTGATCATGCCTGGAGTTCTGTAGAAATTTGACATCAAAATTATTCAGCAAAATTCTCTCTTAATTAATATATATATATATATCGTGTAATTAAAGCAATTAGGGAAGATGATTATTGAGCTTGTAGCCCTTAATTAAAATAAATAAATACTGAGATCTCTTGTTTGCATATCACCTTCCCAAATCAAAGCACAAAAGAAAAGAAAAGGAGCTTAAAATAACTTCAAGATTCACAGGCATGTGAACGTATGAATGATCATCATGGCACCCTTTGCTCTCTTCGAAATAGTTGTCACTGTAAAATAACTTTGTTTTATCCTTGGATCTTCTCTAGTCCCAAAATTATACTGCCCATATATATATATATATATGGCTCTTGTTTCTGAGAGAAAAAGAAATAAGAAAAAAAGGTCATGGCTCTTCAGTGGAAAGAACATTTATTATAATCATCATAGCTATTAAAATCATTAATTTAATAATCAAGAGAATTCTTAAGCAAAGAACATAATGATAATAATTCCCGATTACTATCAAAATTGACCCCATTGATTCAAAGACAAAAGAAAAAGAAAAAGAAAAATCAGTGTCAAGTTTACATTTATCTAAAACAATGGATAGCTATAATTTGTTTCCAGCACGAAATTTAGTGATTTTCATTTTTACATCGTTTATAAGAAAATTATAATTTTGTATTTGCGACTATTTAAAAACTAATATAATATACCTGTGATTTGTTTCTCGTGCTGTGACAATTAAATGGACTAATTAAATATGCCTTATTATACTCTAAATATATATATAAAACTTGGTTAGATAAAATATATGATATATTATTTCTTAAAAATAAATAAATTAAGAGGATGCTTTTGATAATTGATTAATTATACATGGGCTAGTAACTTAACATGCATATTAATCTGATCTCTGATCTCCTGGTAAGAACAAAGACAAGGGACATGTTTATCTCTTAACTATCATTCAAAACTAAATTGAAAGCCAAAAAAAAAAAAAAAATCCAATTGAGTCCCACATCCATTGAACATTATCCAATTAACTCTCATCTTAAAATTCTTGCTTTTAAAAAAAAGTGAAAAGGACTTATTTTCTTAAGATAATGCACCACTTCTAGACTGGTGGGTAATGCATGATAGATGGAGGATTCAATTGATAATTGCGACAAATGTGTCATTTTCTTGCAAGAAATAATAACAATAATAATAATAAAAGTCCTCCTTCGTGTCGCGGCCAGGATTTTTCCTTCATGAATTGGCTTTAGGTGTTTCTTGTTAGCAGCTCTTAGCGCTAAAAATAGAAGAAGAGAAAAGAAGCCTGGGAGGCGTTAATCCACGAGGACTTCAGAGGGTTCATCCTTGATTAATCAAAGTTTCTAAGTGAACAATCTGGAATTGAGATAATTGGCAAAGCTGACTCTTTTGTCGTTTGCCTTTACGAATTTGGAATTTTCCTCTTTCATTCATCTTTTCCCTCTTTGAACAACCAGACAACAAGCAAACCAGAAACCAGACGACAGCAATTATCACTTATTCAATTATGCTCGATATAAGTTATGCTTCTTCCTTTTTCCTTAATAAAAAACCCTTTTAAGATGATTATATATATTTATATTCCTCATCGATTTAGTGTATTTAGAAAAAATAAAACGCTTCTAAAGATAAGATAAAGAAATTGAATCTTGTTCCCCCCAAGCTACAGTTACAAAATTAATGGGAGATTTAGGTTGAATAACTGAATTTAATTAATAAAAGAATAAAGAGAGAGACCATAAGATTTATATCCAAAAAACATAATATAAAAAGAGATCATTACGTACCATTTTTTTCTTTGCGGCAATTGAAACTAATATTCTTTCTTGCAAAAAGAAAATAATAATAATATTTTTGTCAGACAATTAGATGCTTTAAGAATCCTGGAGCTTACCTACTCAATTTGAAGTCTAATTAAGTGTCCATCTTTCTTTCTTTTCTGCTGTATGGTGTAGATATTCTTCGACCAGTTGATTGAAATTAAATTTATTATTGGATGATAATAAGGACATACCTCTCGCGTTGATTTAATTCATTAAAATAAATAAATCATTTATAATACATGGTCCTGGATAGTGGCAATAGGGTTTGAATCTATGAAGTCAAAGAATAAAGCAAACGCCCTCAGCCACCATACCGACCTCCTCTTTAGAGTCAATAAAAATAAATATAACAAGTGAGTTTTCACGAGGATGATCTAGTTAATATCACAACTGATGATCCTTAGCATTATATCTATTAATTTGTTGTCAGATTTGATAGTTTTATCCCATGAAACTAACCAGACCCGCCTGCAAAAAATACTTTAAAATATGGAAGGAGGCCCCCTGATCTGAGAAGCTTACAGCGGTACGGTCTCATGAAGTGGCCAAGGGGGTCGCTGGAGGCCTCCTGAGGCATTGCTATCTCACAAGAATCTAAGCATAAAGTGTATGGACAATCACGTCTGATGGGATTCTTGAATTAACAAGGTGGAGAGAAGAAACAAAAAAGGAACCGAGAACTTGAAATCTGCCTTGAAAATGAATTCAATGAACAAGCTTTTAACATTAAGGTAATTAATCTGGTCCGTGAGACATCCCATGAGCTGTCCATAATCAACTTTTTCAGGGTAAAAAGAGAGAGGTTGTTTAATAAGCATATGCAGATATGATATAGGGGAAACTTTTGAAGAAAGCAAAGCACAACAAGTGGCTGCTGGTCTAGAAGCATGAGCTTGCTATGGTAACATTTGCAAATAAACAATGAACTAGTTATAAGGCATCACGTCTGTCCTATTCAGATTGTTCTAATCAAGATTATAATAGAGATAATTAACAATGTGGGATTCATTAGTTTAATGCAGCCAATTGCATAGAAAGTGGATGTCCATTGGATGAGGCTTTCTTTTATTAACATTAAGCATATTTTAAGGAAAGTTTATGTGTTGGCTCTCCACTGATTAGAGCATCTCCAATGGAGAAGCCAAATGGATAGCTAAAAATAAAAAATTAATATTTTGGTTTTTTTTTGCTTGTTTTACACACTCCAATGGAGAAGCCAAACAAAATGTTAAAATGCCTCTTCTCTCCCACAAATGCTATTTCTACATATCTCTTTAAAGAGCCAAAACCAACAAAGTGGGACCACTAAAAAAATAGACCAATTAAATGTAGACATGTGGAAAAAAATAGCATTAAACAATATTAAAAAATAATAAAACATTTATTTTTTTCACTCTAATATAAATGGCTCTTCAAATGGCTTTTTTCCATTGGAATAGATATGGTAAGATAAGCTATATTTATACTATTCAAAATGCTATTTTATTAATTTAGCTTTTCAAAATAACATTTTGGATTGGAGATGCTCTTAGCGTGGTGGATTTACCTTTGCTCTTTGTATATTTATAATCAAAAGCTGATCAAGGCTTCACTGTCATTGCATAGGTTTAGCATTTTTGCCAAACACAGGTGCATGTAATCTCTTGAGCTGAGGGTGGGATTGACTAGAGGACAAAGGCCTAATCAGCCTCAAGGACACAGATTTGGAAAGGGGCCAAGGCATTCAAATAAAACCCTAGGCCATAAAGAAAGAAAGAATGAAACCCACTAATCTTGTTTTAGATGGCAAGAGATCGAAGCAGCACTTGTATAAATCCCTTTTCATGGAGATAAACAAACCTTAAAAAGGACTCGTTTACCTAAACCAGTCACCTTTTTGGGATGCTCACGAGCCATGTGATGCTTCAAAAATGGGGTATAAGAGGACAAGTGCCTTGCTTTTAAAAGGGGTTTAAGCCTATAATAGATTAACGATCGATCATTCCTAATGCTAATGCAATGGCCCTCAAGCCTCGCACATACTTAAGTACCTTCTTGAATGTTTCTTTGTAATGCGACCATTTCACAGATGCCCACCTTCGTTTGTTTTTCCCAACTACTGTACTGACAAGTCACTAGCTAGCTAGGCAAATAACGAGAGAGAAGGCAACCATCAACATCAAATAGTTGAGCAAATGTCATTTCAGACGTGGAACATATTCATTTAGCTGTTCCTGTGCTTAGAGCATATGCCATTGGTTGATGCAAGCCATTTCAGGGCTATGAGCTCTCGTCAAATCAAGCATCTAGGTAAACTGTTTGGACAGTAAAAATTAAGCACAGAACGCTTTCCCTCACACCGCTATCATTGTTGACACGACTGCTCATGGACTTGGGTTTGAGCCGGTATTTGGTAAAGTTATGACAACTCAAAATGAACCTATCCGAACCCATCTAACGTTGCCTGATTGCTAGGTTATACACAGCTAACTAAGTTATATAATTAATTTGGATTTTATAGATTAAAACTATATATAAGAGGTGTTTTCTTAATGAAAATAGAATATTCAATATGCATGATCGATCGTCATAGAACTGGACCTATATTTTTGTTATTGTTTACCGATTCCTACCCTTTTAAGGCCTAATTTACGATGTATATTCTGCTTGACTACTACTATTCTCGTTTTTACTGCTGAAATAGGTAGTAACTCGCTAGATGAACAGCTGACAGATACCAAATCGCCTACCTGCTGAATTAAATAAAAAAATAGCTCAAAGCCAGTGTAATGATTGTAGATGGTAACCAGCTTATTTAGTAAAGTTTATTTTATTTTCACCAAATAACATGGAATCAAATCTAACTTAAAGCAACGACAGTGATATTTTTTTTATAATGGATTTTTTTTGGTAATTTGGTTGATAAATAAATACATTAATTAATTTAAATATAAAAACTCTTTTATTTTCCACAATATTAATAAATATTACTTATATATTATTAATAAGATAACAAATATAATAGATCATAAAGAGATCTTTTATATATATATATATACCAGAAATTTAATATATTTATTAGATTTATATTTTTTTAGAATTAGCCAGGAATTTAATATGTTTATTAGATTTATATTTTTTTAGAATTAGTTGGTTATCAATTCAAATATTTTAAATCTAACATATTAATGAAACCCATTTTATTTAATATTATTTTTATTTATAAAAATTTTAACCAAAAAGTTAAGTCATCACCTTCTATCTTCGTTTTAGAGGCTAAAGCGGACGGGGGAGAGTTGCATGGAAAGACTTTATGACTTATCTGTGTGCAAGTGAACGTGTTTTAAAGTCCTCTAATCGGGAATTAATAAGATTTATTAAGAGATAAGTGTCCCAATGGCATGATGGTGGCGGTGCATGCGGCAATAGACATACATGCACATGTACAGCAAAGCCAAGTGTCGACATCTATGGTGGAAAATTCATCTTCAAAGGGGTCAACCGTCCTATCCTAATCATATACAAAGATTCCGATGACCGAGTGCCCAAAACAAGATAATATTTGCCAGACACATTTAGCTGATGATTTAGAAAAAGTCCATTCAATTTTGTGAAACTCTGGAACCGTGTAAAACTAAAATTAGGGCTCCTGATTTCGGCCAACGAGGAACATGACATTTCCATTCTCACAGCAAATGATGTGACAGGCACAGCTACAGCGGCCTGAAAGAGAGAGAACCATTTGATGCAACGCAATGTTGCCATGATTAAGTTCTTTTTAAAAATATATTTTTAAAATGTGAAAACAAACACAAACAGTATTTCTTTCTTTTTCAACCGCAATGAGACATCAAACTTCAGTCTTGCATTGCTGCTGGCACTTGAATTCGAGCACACACATTAATGGGGCCGCTACTGTTTAATCATTTGACTAAAGAAATTTCATCGTGAATAATCACGGGGCCTTAGCTATTGTAATTAAAGCAACTAGTTTTCATATCTATGATTAGAAGCTTTAAAGCAATTTCCACCCCATCTTCTGTGGTATTGTTTAGTCAAACAGTGCAAAGTCAAGCCCACCTATACTGACCCATCTTGATCACGCCTATCGACAATTCTGTTAGTTGGGCTCATCTTTGAAGGATAATGCTTGAAATCATGGCCCAATTTACCACTAAAGGCTATAACAACAGGGCAGCCAAATTCCAAACATTGCAGCCCAACATGCTGATCCAAAAGAGAGCCACCCAAACCAGAAAGAGAACCAACAAAACTCAACCACACCATAACCGAAGGACTCCCTCACTCATTCACTGTCCTTTTATCCATGGCTACCTCTTTATCTCTCCCTAACTTCCTCTCCTTCTTCTCACCTTCAAACCCACCTCCCAAAACCCCGGTGCCACCACCCCAACTCTCCTTTCCCACGCCGCAAGCTCAAAAGTACAAGTCTTTATTGTTTTCCCAAGAGAGTGATGGTGGTCACTGTGGTTCTTTATCGACTGAATTGTCATCAGTTGTGTGCCCTTCACTTGCTTATTCAAATACCCTTTTCTTTAAATCAGCATATAATGTGCAGGTCATTGTGGAAGATAATGAGCCTGAAGAGAGGTTGCTGAATAGGTTCAGGAGGGAAGTCATGAGAGCTGGTGTTATTCAAGAGTGTAAGAGAAGGAGGTTTCACGAGAACAAACAAGAAGAGAAGAAACGTAAGACCCGTGAAGCTCATAAGCGTAATCGAAGAAGGTCTGTTTTGTTGTTGCTGTTTACTAATTTGATTCTTTTGTTTTTTATCGTTTCTTTTATTTGGTTGATCAGAAAATTTGAAAAGGAGGGATTTTGATGGAAGGATTTATTTAACTTGAGAGGATTAGTTGTGTATCGGTCTCATTGTAATGTGAATTTTTCCTTTTTATGTTTGTTTAGTTGATTGGCGAGTGGATTTAGGGTTGGATGAGATTTTTTTTAATTAAAATAATTTTGTAGTTCATAAGTTTCGGTGAAGAGTAAATTGTCCAGTCTTTACAGTTTGGATGATGACGGATTGAGGAATTCAAAACATAGAGATGGGAGTTTCGAGAGTTACTGTGTTTCTTATGATGCATTGGTATTCATCTGAATTCATCTTAATTAAGATAAATATTTATAAGTGCTAGGTGAAGTTGAGGAAAGAAATGCAGAACTTTGAATACTTCGATTCATGTTGTTTTGGTTGGCCAACCCAAATTTGAGGGGTAGAGTTTTACTTTACCTAAGCAATATAAAGTTTAATCACTGCTGATGGGCTTATTTTGTTTCTAAGCAATCTAGCTTCACGCTCTGATTTCAATGGGGTTTCTCAGTGTGTCACCTACTTGTGCTTGATTTTTTTTATTCTTTTCCCGCTGCAATTATATTGGATTAGTTTATAAGTTCCTTTTCATCTTCTAAATGAATGGGAATTCAGAATTTCATCATTTTGCGTGTTTGTGGTGCTCTTTTATGTGCTCACTGCTTACCCTCTGTGACAAAACACAACTGCTTATTTTACACACAGGGGCACTTAAGTATCTCTTAGTGATCTATTTATTGTCTGAATCCCTTTTATAACTATTTTGCTATTGAACCGCATAACTCCACGAACTTCTATATCTGATGAACTAGAGATAGGCATGCTAGTTCTTGATTCTCAACGAGGTGATGTTTAGTTTCATCCTTCATATTATAGATTCTCTATCATGTCGTTTTTTTGCTGTATTGCAATTTTTGTGAGTTGTCTTGTCCCTTTTACTAGAAACTGTGTTGTTTGTATCAGCGCTTAGTTGAATGGCAGGAATGAACAATGTTTTTTGTTGGATCTTTCATGACAATTGGTATTTATTGCTAAAATTGTCTCACCTCCATGACAGGCGCCCCCAGATGAGAGGCCCATTCCAAAACAAGCCAGAAGCATCTCCAAGCAAGAAGAATGATGATGATGAAGATAACTGGGAAATGCCTGAAGGAGACGCATCTTTTTGAAACATTCACCCTGCCTTCTGACTGTAGAATTTCTTTAAGATGTGAATGTATGAGGCAATTTTTCCAATTAAGGTTTCTCAAGTAAATCATGTTATTTGTTTGACTCCATACGTTTCCTTTTTTTTGCTTTTTGTATCCAATGTAATGATATTCCACCGTTGAATCAATTGAAGGACCCTTAATCTTGTGTGACCTGAATTATTTCTCAGATGACATAATATTTTAATTATGAAATAGGTAAACAGACGTTTATTATTCATGCATTTAATTCAGTCGAGAGGTTCACACTTCAGTAAGAACATACCTGTGTAATCAGATATATATGGTCAGCACTTTGGTTGCTTTTTTTTTTAATCAAACACTTTTGTTGATTGGATGAGAAATAAATTCTAACTTGTGCACTTCATTTGAGCTCTTCCTGAAGAAATCGGCGAGGCTGAACTGTTGTCCTTCACCAACAAAGCATTGAACATTCTTGACTCTTCATGAACAAGGTTATCAAGAACAAGGTTCAGGCCATGAAACTTGCTGTCCAGATCGCTACAGCAGGTAGCATGTAAGGCATATATCTCGCTCATATCTTTGCCTGGCTTACATAATCCACCGAAATAACTCATCCAGCCATTTCAACGAACCCCTCCTCCATTACTCGCTGGCACACGGATGCAGTTGCCATGCTGGGATAAAGAAACCTACCCAGAATCCACATTTTGAGGAACTCGAGGGATGCGAAGTCTGATTTTATGAAAAAGAATCCCCCACGCGAGTATTTGTTGGTGCTGCTTTGGTTGCTTGATTTTGAATCACATCCGATTGTTATTTCAGACCCAGCAACCAAAATTGGAAACGGATTCCTGAGCTGTCTCAATTGTACAGGAAGTTAGCATATGATCTGAGGCTGAGCCCAGTGGCTTTATGATGGAAGCAATGGGGTTGAACGAACTGGCAGTATTGAAAAGCTTGGAAATCTAAGCCAACAATAGCCAAGTGGTTCAAGAGGTATTCAACCCCTCTCTGATTTGAAAACTCTCTAGGAAGAGATCAAGAACAGAACCAGGCCTTGCCCATGACTTCTCAAGGACAGTCAATATGACTATTCTACCTGGCGTTGATGCTGCTCTTGACAACTTCTGCAACTTTCTCCTATCTGTATTCGAGTAACAAAATCACCAAAAAGAAAACAAGGAAATAGAACACTCAATGCCTTGAGCATTACGTTTGAAAGTAAGGTGCAGTAGATTCTGAAAACATATCAGGATGCGCGCCTCTGGGTTAAAAGATCATTCATATGTCCCATAGCTTGTGAAGTTATCTTCAAATACTCAAATTTTCTTACTTCGGCGAACTTCAAAAGCCTAAATCTTAATACCTAACCATGTAGAATGAGAGGGGGAGAGATTTATTTCAAATTGCAAAATACTTTTCTTCCTCTCATCATATATAGAAAACATGGCAGTCCACAAGGCAAAAACATATATTAAAAATGTCTAAATTGGCACCTGTGCCACCCTCCCCTCGAGTGGTCTCTATGTGTCTAAACAATAATGCACAAAACAAAATTAGATGAATTATTGGAGGAAAATATATCTTTCAGATTGCTATGTATATATCTTTCAGATTGCTATGTCAACATTCTTGTTTTTGTTCTGTAACCCCCAGCTGTTGGATCAAAAAGGAGAACGAAAATCAAACATAAAAGGACTGTTATCAAGGTTAGTATAAAAATTGATGACTAGATAGATGGCTCAACCTATGTTGCAGGCCTTTTTTTTTTTTCAATGTAAAAAAGATACCAAGACAATATAATATTTCTCAAAAAAAAAAAGAGTCTAGTCATTGACAATTGGTCCAATAAAATCAACTAATTTAATAATATAATTAAAAAAAAGATATTGATAATAAATAAAAAACAATTTAATAAAAAAGATAACACTTGCCAATATTATAGAAATGTATCTTTACAATACTACTTAAATATCTCAATGATATTATTTGTTAGCAAATTAAAAATGAAATAAAAATGAGATAATTGCATTGAAAAAAATGAATCTTGACTCCTAGCAAATAAAATAAAAAATAGGGAAATTGAAAAGAAAATAATTTTAAAAAATAAAAAAAATAAATTGACTCGAATTTGTCTAAACTAGTACATAGATGAATTCTTAAAAATACATCTTTTGAAGGAACTGAACATGATAATTTTTTATCATCCAGCTTAAGTAAAAATCAAACCTAATCTATAACCTAATTGTGAGATTTGGATAACCATATAAAAAACAAATTGAATAAAATCACAAAGCTCAATTCTAAAACTAATATAATATTGAAAGGAAAAAATTAAAATTAAAATAAAAAATAATGAAATAAAGGCTCGCGTCAACTTTGGTAACTTACTGAATCCATGACCTGGGACTTAATATTGGGATAACTCCATAGAAAAGAAACTAAAAAAAATTAATGAATACCATTTTTAAATGAACTGAATGATGAGAGATGAAATTAAATTTTTTAAAAGAACATAAAAACTACTTAAACCAATTTGATCTAATTTTTAAAACTTATAACACCAATCACGAGGCCAAATTAAAGCATAAAAGGCAAATTTAGAAAAAAAAATAATGTCAAATTCCCAACCAATCAAAATAATTAGGGATAATTTTTTTTTAAAAAAAAAAGAGATAAAAAATATAGACTTCAAAAAAATGAGGACCACACTTGATATAAAAATCAAGTCAAATCAAATCATAAAGAATGAAATTAAAAAATAATTTCAATTAAAAAAATGATAAAAAAAAATCAAAAGAATAAGAACTAAATTTAATATAAAAATTAAATGTTAAGGGATGAAATTTTTTTTAAAAATTAATTCATTAAAATATTCAATATCAAATACATTACAATAAAAAAATAAAAATCCAATTCGATTTAATAAACAAATAACCAGATTACTTTTTTTTGTTGCAATGGGAATGATGTTTTTCTAGAAGGGAAGACAGGAAAAAAAGATAAAAGAAAAAACATGTGAGCAGAGCTCAACTGCCAATTTTCTAGTAGCATGAACCCCACCACTGTGATAAAGGTAATATGGCATATCAAATATTACTCTGAAAGGTGTTGTTTAAAATTTTTACGGTATCAAACACACCACTTATAAGGCATGAGTGACATTCAATTGTTAGTGCATGTCTCTGTATGATAATAATAATAAAAATTATAATAAAATAATGACAATAATTTTAAAGAGCATTAAAGTCATTATAGTATAAAAAATTCAAAAAAATCTAGAAAGCTCTTTGCTTGAAGAATTTTTTTTTTTTTAAGAATAGTTTAGTAATTGGACGAGGCTACAAAGATGTAAGAAGACCTATTAACCCGTTCATGTGTAAGTTATCATTTGTAACTTCTAGCTCTTAAATAAATTATTTGGAAATTTAAGGATGGGGAGGGGATTTAGAAATTGAGAATAAATGTAATTTTCCAGTGGGTACGGCTGTGGTGGTGTTTTGGTCACCATGCAGGAAGGGAGTTTATGGTCTTCAATGGTTATGTGCAAGAAAATTTTGGGAGAAGTCATATAAAATCTCCAGCAATTCAAGAGAAAAGGAAGGAGAAAAAGGTGAGTGGTGGGGGTGGGTTTTTTTTTTAATTGAATGGAAAAATATAATACTTAATAAAAAAAGTTTTTAATTATTAATTAAAATATTTTGATACTTGATAATCATGTAAATAATATAATATTTTATTTTAAATTTTTTAATGTGTCAAAATAAAAATATAAAATGTCATAAATTTATAAACTTTAGGATTTAAAATGTAATTTTTTTAAAAAATAAAGATAAAATTATAAAAAAATTAATAAATTACATGAGACTTTTTTATAATTATTATTTTTAATAAATTATTCAGGTGATTTTGAGTAATGATGATGGTTTTTTTTTTATTATTAATTTAAAGATTAAATGAAAACCAGTCTTTTACTTGAAAAGGAAAGAAACAGGGAAGAAAACGACATCAAAACAATGTACACAGATGACCCAAGGGACCCACACCATGCATTATTTCATCTCATGCTGAGAGCTTATGAACCATGACCAAAATGCTTTTCAGATACATTATATAATTTGCTCTTGGCCTTGGGACCCCTAGCTTTAGATCATGTGTTTACGAGGCTGAACTCTTGGGTTCGTGAAAAGGTCAGGCATGCCATGCAAATCGGATCTCCGCGGCAATTGGGTCCTCCAAATTTGGTTGTTGCCGCCTTGAGTACCCTTGCCTCCTGTCTATATGGACCTCCAACTTGGAGGCTCCGAGTTGCCAAACCTTTCAACACCAAACCAATCAACTGCAAGTTGCACAGATACCAGCCGATTTGCATTTTTGTCATGGTAATCATTTGCATAATTGACATTAAACAACGTTAATTTGCTCTCTTGGGCTAAATGAAAAGGCAAGCAACATGCAATTTGCTAGCTATAGCATCCTTGAACATTAACAAACATATCGATTAAAATGATTAAACACTAATTTAATTTCCTGGATAAAACCCTTCAATCAAACGTTGAAGATGATCCAAACTCTATGGTATATGAGGATTGAATTGTCTTACAGTAGATCTCTTGTCAAGTGCTTTAAAATGATTTGCACATGGGACCCAAATCCCCTGTCGATCCTCTTCAAATCGCATAAATCCAGACAATAATTCTATATATATGTATTATCATTTTACTTGTAATAAAAATAATAATGGATAAGGCTGGCCTTTCAATAACCTGAAGGGCCGGTAAACTTTACACCGTTGATTTGTTCGATTCTTACTCCACTTGGAAGATGACGGCGCTTATCTGTCAACAAGGGACCAGACTTGGATTTTGTAGATGCAAACCACAATGACCCCCCACAAGCAATATTTCATTGTTTATGTTTTAGTGGGAACCTAGATTGGATCGACCAGCCAACAATCATGTGTTCATGGGGATGACCGGAGATCTTAGGTGGTGATTTCGGTGGCAGCGTGTGTAACATGCACAGCCAGGAATAGTCTTTTTTTTTTTTAATAATAAGAAAAAAATGGAGAAAAATCCTAGGTATGAAAAGAAAGTTGGGATTCTTATTATCTTGATGAAAAAGGAAGGTGGAACATGATCATATGACTGGCATGATTAATTAATAATTATTTATATTGTTGCATTTCCTTTCGAGCAATTGCTTTTTATTTCATTTAAAGTCAATGGCAATAACAATTTGCAGGCTTTTCTCCAAGAACGCAGGACAATTTTGAAGAAAATTAATCACACAGTTTTGATTATGCAAATCCATCATCCTAAAGTTTTCGTTAAGAAATCTGGATTTTTACTAAAAATCTTCTTGAATATTGGGCTAGGAGGGTGACATATTCACATATAAAATGAAGAAGAAGGGGACATGAGACAATAATTTTGCTGTAGGACTTCCCATCTCTCTGTCACTCTTGATCAAACCACCTTGTCAAGTTACATTAAAGAAGACTATTGGATGTTATTTATAAGCAAAAGTCCAAGGCCTAGTTTACCTCCTTATCTCAAAATCTCCCACCCCTCTAGCTTTCAAGAAGACATCACATTCTGATAATTGCCATGATTATCATAATATCTAGAAATACTTATGAAGTGTGTTCTAAGACTAGTATAGGTAAAGGTACTCTAGTAATGGCGAAATGGACTAGAGTTGTATTGGTTGGTGCAAGTATCTAACAGCAAATCCAAATTTAAATCCCAAGAATATAGTATTTATACGATATTAATACATCAAGCACAAAGAAACACCAACATCCAAGAACTTCTGACTCTGTCTCTGCAAATTCTGTTATCACAATGGAGGCAGGTTCAAGCCAATTAGCAGAAGCACCAGCAGATCATAACTTGGAAGTTGGTGAAGAAGGAAGAGACCCAGAAAGCAATGCCCTTCACAAGCCACTCCTCAAGAGAAATACGACACTATCTTCTAATCCACTAGCCTTGGTTGGAGCCAAGGTCTCACATATAGAGAGTTTGGATTACGAGTAAATAACTCAATGACCCTTCTTTCTCTTACATTTCTTGTTTTGCTTTTTCCCTCGAAGAACATTTTGTCAGAATTGGTATGGCTTTGATGCAGGATCAATGAGAATGATCTTTTCAAGCATGATTGGAGAAGCAGATCCAAAGTTCAAGTCTTGCAGTATATATTCTGGAAATGGACATTGGCCTTTCTTGTTGGACTTTCAACTGGATTAATTGCAACCCTCATCAATCTTGCAGTTGAGAACATTGCTGGTTACAAGATTCTTGCTGTGGTTCACTTTATAGAGAATGAAAGGTGAGTTTTCCGTTCTGCTTTCATTTTCTTTTCCCAATCTTGATCAAGGCTGGTTGTGATCATTAGAATGTTTTCTTTTTTCCCATGATGTATGTGTTGCAGGTATTTGACAGGGCTAGTCTACTTCACAGGGGCTAATCTTCTCTTAACCTTATTTGCTTCCGTCCTGTGCGTGTGTTTTGCACCAACTGCAGCAGGGCCTGGTATACCTGAAATCAAAGCTTATCTCAATGGAGTTGATACTCCAAACATGTTTGGGGTTACAACATTGGTCGTTAAGGTGTGCTAGCTTTCAAATTGAATTTTCTATCAGTGAATTCAAACTTAATGGTATACAAGCATAGAGCCAATAGATGTTGAATTTTAATGCAGTTGAAAACTTAAACACACGAAGTATGAAAGGATTTGTGTTTAGAATCGTTGTTGAACTAGTATTTATAATCCATGTTGGAATAAGATGATTTGAGCTTAAATATACGAATTAAAGAAGGGAGGCTCAAATACTTTGTGTGTTTACCATTGGTATCTGAGCTTTTTCAACAAATGCAAGCAATATAACAGAACAAGTTTCAGCGACGTGAAAGAAAAGATCACATGTTTCTTCCACTGGTTTCTGAAGGCTAAGTTTTAACACCAATTTGATTAAATTCTTGGAAGTAAAACGTTAATCACAAACCTTCTACTTTTAGTATGCTTGTTTAGATCCCGCAATGGGACAGGAATTTATCGATTTTGTTTGGTGTAAGAATCAAGTTGCTGATCAGAAATGCATTTTATGAGCTCTGTTGCATAGGCATTCAGTAATTGACATTCCCACTAAAAACAACATAAAAGTCACATCCGGTCAAGGACGAATCTTGGATATTAGCACCGAGTTATTTCAATTCCTAGGAATCCTGAAGTCTTTTCCTTGCTATTGTTAGATATTTGGAAGCATAGGAGCTGTCTCTGCTGGACTTGATTTAGGGAAAGAAGGGCCTCTGGTGCACATTGGCAGCTGCATTGCTTCCTTGTTAGGCCAAGGTGGACCTGATAATTACCGACTCAAGTGGCGCTGGCTTCGTTATTTCAACAATGACAGAGACCGCCGAGATATCATCACCTGCGGTGCTTCCTCGGGTGTTTGTGCAGCTTTCCGTTCCCCAGTTGGTGGTGTCCTCTTTGCTCTTGAAGAGGTAGCAACATGGTGGAGGAGTGCACTCCTCTGGAGAACTTTCTTCAGCACAGCAGTAGTTGTGGTAATCCTCAGGACTTTCATTGAAATATGCAATTCAGGGAAATGTGGACTGTTTGGAAAAGGAGGGCTGATAATGTTCGATGTGAGCGATGTTGTGGTGACATACCATGTGATGGATGTCATCCCTATCACCATAATTGGCATACTTGGAGGAATTCTGGGAAGCCTCTACAATTACCTTCTCCACAAGGTCCTTGTAGTCTACAATCTCATCAACCAGTAAGCAGACTAATCCGGCTCTCTTTAATTGCATTACAAAAATAGAGTTGACGCATTACAATCTTTGAAAGTCTAAAATGCTGCTAAATAATGCAACACTCACAGCCACAGGAATCCTAGACTGAACTGATTCAATTGTTTATAGCATGAATGAAACAATCCTCGGTTTAAAACCTATGCCAAATATGAAATGTGTGCTCAATTTCACAATCAAGAATCACTTCATTGTCCACATAGTTGAATAAATTTGACAGAAAGGTTTGTATCAGGTGAGACTGCCTGTTAATAATCACCTGTTG
Organism: Populus euphratica; assembly: GCF_000495115.2. Classification (NCBI taxonomy): domain Eukaryota; kingdom Viridiplantae; phylum Streptophyta; class Magnoliopsida; order Malpighiales; family Salicaceae; genus Populus; species Populus euphratica. The sequence goes on from NW_011500138.1 coordinate 133,922, forward strand.
TTTTTGTGCAGGAAGGGAAGAATACATAAGCTCCTACTCGCCCTAACTGTTTCAATCTTTACCTCAGTGTGTCTATATGGCTTACCTTTCCTTGCCAAGTGCCAACCTTGTGATCCCTCTGTACAAGAGATCTGCCCTACTAATTCCCGGTCAGGCAACTTCAAGCAATTCAACTGTCCAGATGGCCATTATAATGACCTTGCTACTCTCCTTTTCACAACAAATGATGATGCCGTTCGAAACATCTTCTCTTCCAACGCTCTTAAGGAGTTTCAGCCTGCATCCCTCCTAATTTTTTTTGGACTCTATTGCATCCTAGGACTATTTACCTTCGGCATTGCTGTGCCTTCAGGACTTTTCCTCCCCATCATCCTTATGGGCTCAGCTTATGGCCGTCTGCTTGGTATTGCCATGGGGTCCTATACCAAAATTGATCAAGGGCTTTATGCTGTTCTTGGTGCAGCCTCCCTCATGGCTGGATCGATGAGGATGACTGTTTCACTCTGTGTGATTTTCCTTGAACTCACCAACAACCTCCTATTACTTCCCATAACAATGATAGTTCTCCTTATATCCAAAACTGTTGGAGACAGCTTTAATCCAAGCATCTATGAAATTATTCTGGATCTAAAAGGCCTGCCTTTCTTGGACGCAAACCCTGAGCCATGGATGAGAAATCTCACTGTTGCTGAGCTTGCTGATGCCAAACCACCAGTAGTCACTCTTTGTGCAGTTGAAAAGGTATCCCGGATTGTGGAAGTCCTCGAAAACACCACGCATAATGGGTTCCCAGTTGTAGACGAAGGAGTGGTGCCACTTATGGGGCTGGCCACTGGGGCAACAGAACTACATGGCCTGATCCTGAGAGCTCATCTAGTTCAAGTGCTGAAGAAAAAGTGGTTCTTGCCAGAGAAAAGAAGAACAGAGGAATGGGAAGTAAGAGAGAAATTTGACTGGGTTGAGCTAGCTGAGAGGGATGGAACAATTGAAGAGGTGGCTGTGACAAGGAATGAGATGGAAATGTATGTTGACTTGCATCCTCTCACCAACACAACCCCTTACACAGTCGTGGAGAGCATGTCAGTAGCAAAAGCCATGGTGCTCTTCAGGCAGGTGGGACTTCGCCATATGCTCATTCTACCCAAGTATCAAGCAGCTGGGGTAAGTTTTTGTTCATAATGACATACCAACTGCATAATTCTTTCTAGTACTTGATTTCATCGAACAAAATCAATTCACGATGTTCAATCAACTTAGAACTTGTGAGTTTTGAAGGGTTAAACCGTCACTAACCCAATGGTGATGTTCCACTTGCAGGTCCCTCCAGTGGTTGGGATACTGACCAGGCAGGATTTAAGAGCACATAACATCTTGCTTGCCTTTCCTCATTTGCAAGGATCCAAAAACAGAGAAAAGAAGCACAAGATATCTCCTCCCAGTTCAGCAAATGAGAAGTTGAGTGATTGCAGCGGCTAGAACAAACACATTTCTGTCTTTGTCGATTTCATATTTTTTTCCCTGAGTTCTACATTCTTTTATCAAATTCTACAGGAAATTGGATGATGAAATTTCTCTCCATTCTTTCTTTGGACTTCACAGCATAATTTTTCATTCCTTTTCACAGAAGAAGATAAGAGGATACAATGATTTGCTGTTAGTGCCTTGTCTCATTACATGTAACATGTGTTGGAAATATTTGAAAGAGAAAAGGGAAGCATGTTGCAAGACAATATCATTTCTTCTGGGAGAGAAAATCCTAATGAACTTGAATTTAAATTACAATACTAATAAAAAAAAAAAACCGATGCATAGAACAATTAAATTTTTTTTTAATAGACTTCAACACTTCTCTTCAATTTTAAAAGTCCAAAAATGTTTGAAATCTGAATTCTGATGATTGTTGCATCATTCTCATCTCTTGTTGATGACAAAAATCTCGATGTCTTATTCCCAGCCTTCAATTTGTGGATGTTTTCCCCTAAAACTCTATTAAATTATTGAGTTGCTGTAGAACTCACACAAGAAAAGATTTGTTGCTACACTACTTATCATCTTATTTTAGCAATTATATTTGCTTAAACAACCATAGCTCTATTTTAGTTTGGTGGCAGCTGATGAGAGCAGAGGAGAGGTCATAGGCTGTTCGAGAGGAGGCACGAAGGCACAGCGAAGTGAAGCTTTATAAATATATATATATATATATATGTTCGAGAGGTCATAAGCTTTATATTATTCAATTTAAATCAATAACATAAAACCATTTGATTCTCTATTACTAGCTATTTTACCTGTGTTCTGTCGTGAATCATAAATTATTTTCAACAAATTGTTTTGGATATACAAGCTTTTTTTACACATTATTTTACATAAAAAAAATTAGAAGTGCAAATTAAAAAATTTATATAAGTAACTAATTAAATAAATTAATAATTATTTATGTCAATAAATGAAAAAAAGTCATTCATGATAACTCAAAATAAAATTATAAAAATTAAGAGATAAATACAAATCAAGATATTTAATTTCGCAACGTTGAATATTTACTCGGTTGTGTTTACCAAATTTATTTATTAAAATCAAAACTTTATTCAATCAAACAATAATAAAAATAAACACATACATGAAATTAATTTAATAAAAAAAATATCATGCAAATATTACACATTAAAAATATTTAAAAAAAAAACAATAAAGTTCACCTATGTAAAGACAAGTTAATAATCATAGAGGAAGGATATTAATTGAAATATAAATTAAAAAATATATTAAAAAAGTGTCAATTAAAATTAAAATCAAAATCAAAATCATTAAAAAAGTATCAATTAAAATTAAAATCAAAATCAAAATCAAAATTAAAATTAAAATAAAAAAAATAGAAAGATTGGGTTTTTTTATATTAAAATCAAAATTAAAATCAAAATTAACGGTAGTCTAGGAGTTGCAAATGCATTCAAAAGAAATAGAAAAAACAAACGAGTAACAACCTTGATTGGGTTTTTTTATATAAAAATAAAAGATCATGATAACTTGAAATAAAACAAAAACTTTGGAAGTATGAAATTGTATTAAAAAAAGAAGAAAAATAGCTTAATTCAACTCGAGTTAGTGTGAAAGACATGTGACTTTAATAATAAAAAGCGAGCCAACCCGGATTAACCTATAAAACTCGTGACTTAAATCATGAAACCAAGATAACTTGATAGAAAAGAAATTGAAGAAAACCACAAAACCAATCTTTTTTTAAGAAAAAAATAATTGATATTGAATGATAAAACAAAAAAAAAAGTTAAAGAAAGGGATATCAACTCACGTTAACTCTTCAAACCCTTAATCCAAGTCATTAGACCATAAACACCGTAGATAGAAAAACCATGAAGCATAATCCTTAGCAAATCAAATGGTGAAGAATAAAACCAGAAAAAAAACAAATTACATGAAATGATCTAAATAAAAAAATTATCATTAAAACAATGAGGGTTAAATTGAGATAAAATATATATTAGAGGGCAACCCATATTCTTTGATTGAAGAGCTAAATTGAAAACAAAAATAACTTTAACAAAAAAAAATTCAAAAGAATGAGGATTAAATTGAAAAAATTAATACATCATAAACTTGGATTAAAGGATTAAATTGAAAAATAATAAAACTTTTACAAAAAATCTAAGGAAAAAAATAAAAACAAAAATAATAAGAACTAAATTGAAAAAAAAATAATATATGATAAGTTGCAGTTGAAGGACTAAATTGTAAATTAATAAAAATTTTATAAAAGGATCAAGAATAAAAAATCAAAATCAAAATCAAAATAATAGAGAACTGAAACAGAAATAACAAAAATAAGGACAAAGTAATACTTTTTTTTTTAGGGGAGGAGGACCAAAAAAAGGGAAAAAACAAATGTCCATCGATAACAAACAACCAACATGCGCCTCATCAGAAGAAACAAAACGTGGTGATGCTTTTAATAATAATATAGAAATGTATGTTTTGCCACTAGAAGGCATTGCACACGACGTTCAAAAGGTGCGGGCGCCTCCCCTGCACCAACAACTTTTTGAGTATTTATATTAATTATTCAAAATAAAAAGATTAAAATGCCCTTCATTAGTCTAGAATTAAAAAAAAAAACCATTATGAAAGGGAAAAAAAAGCCTCTGGAATTTGTTATTTTTCTTAAATTTAAGGGGAGGAAAATTGTAATTTACTATTTAAAAAAAGAAATAAAAAGAAATAACCTTGGCTAGCAATTTAATATTTTTTTTATTTGGGGGACAATTTAATTATTACTGTTTTAAAAAGTAAAAATGATGCATATACCCTGAACAATTCTTTAATGATTAATGAATCACGGGAAAATAAAAACATAATTTTAGTATAGTAATGAATTGTTTTTATGTCTATATGTATAGTGATTTCTATATACATTTTAAAGTTTTGGTAATAATTAATGATAATAATGGTGACGATGATCTTGAGTATTGTTGTCGGGGATGATGTCGAGGCCAGCGTACTTTGAGATGTGTGCCTTCTAACAGGTATGTTGGTGGGAAAAAAAGTATTTTTGGTTTAATCATAAAATTATAATTAAGATTCAAAATTTACCACCAGTATTAAGATTACTAAAAAATATAATAGTCTGCAAGAGTTTGAGTAAGGGATTGATTGTGCAAAGAAAAGACGTATCATCCTCAATATACTCTATATAAGGTAAGTTGCATTGGTGTTTGATTGTTTTTCTAAGGCAAGTTCCTATCATTTAGTTTTCTTCTAAATTCTAAAACAGATCTCCTTTTATGAGAGAATTTCTACCTTATTGGGTTCAATTCTAACTGTTCTAAAGTATAAGCTTTGACATTATTTTAATATAGGATCTATATTTTACAATATAAATATATAGCTCTATATTATGCAAAATTGATAAAAATGTGAGGAAATAAAATAAAAATTAAAAGGACTTTAAAATTTTTATGATTTTTTTATAATAATATATATTATATATTACATATTATTAATATTTGCCCAGCCAAAAACATTAGTTTTTCAAGTAGCATCTCATTTTTACCATTTAAAATGTTTGCTTTAAAGTTCTCCTTTTGCATAGCTCACACAAAACTTTTTATATATACTTTGAGCCCAGGAATCATATGTTAAAAGAAATGAGACTCCAACATTAAAAAAAAAAACTATCAGGCTTTTACTATAGACATAGATTTAAACACTGAAAATTGAAACAATGCTTTTATGTCTTCGTTCCTTTTGACAAAAATGATAATGATTGTTTCCAGAGGTATTTTTGTCTTCTTCAAGAGTTCACTAAGCATTGGTGAATTAATTAAAGATAAATTGGTCAGTGCATAATTATGCATAGTATAATGATTTTCTTACCTTTAAAAGCAAAATAGCATATCACCACTTGGGAGTTTTTTTGACATTTCAAATATAATTGCACAATGAATTATTGAACTTATCCCTCGAAGCCTAAAAAGGAAAAAAAGAATGGGCAAGGGCATTTGTGTATTTATCTTCTAGTTTTTTTTTATAATTATCAAATTGAGAGAGGGGCTAATATGTCTTTTACAAGATATTTAAGATTAACTAAAAGTCATAAGACTTTTATTGTGTATATAGAGTCAAAACATTGTAAATTATAAATTGAGATGGTATTTAATAAAATTGGTAATGACTGTTTTGAAAAGTAACTTTATCTTTTTCAAGGGGTTTACTAGGTATTGTTGAATTAAATGGGGGCAAATTAGTTTAATATTGTTTTTTGCATAGTGTAATGTTGTTTTTATTCTTCAAAGTGAAATAACATATATACCTATCACTTGAGGATATTTTTAACATTTCAAATTTGATTGCATAATAAATTAATGAACTTACCCCTATAAGAAAAAAAAAATGTGTAAAGGCATTAGAATATTTGTTTTTTGGTTTTAGGGTAATTATCAAACTAAAAAAAAGTTAATATATCTTCTACCAGATATATAATATTGTTTAAAAAAATTAATAATGAGGTGCATGAGGCTTCAACAAATTTGTGGTGATCATGCAAGTAATTTACATAGCTAATGGTGGCTTTTATGATGTCGATGAAATCTTCTTGATGGTTTCTATCTAACCAAATAACATGTGTATCTTTTTCGTTTTTAATTCATCGTCAATTATAGTTTTGTTTTTTTTTCCTCTCTCATCTCAAGGAAGCATGTTGACCGTAAAAAGAATTTAATGCAACTATTCAATTAGGTTTTTTTTAAGATTAGGTCATTGATTTTTTATATTAGTATTTGTGTTATTTAAAATAATTTATAAAATTCAAGTTTATTTTCAATTTCACCCTCATTGATTTTTTTATTTGTTAAATTTGAACCTTGAAAAATTCAATGCAACCCTTGAATTAGTTTGTTTTTTTTTTTTTTGTCTAGATTTAGTCTTTGGTCTTTTGATTAATATTTGCTTTATTTAAAATAATTTATAAAATTAAAATTTGTATTCAATTTCATCCCCCTTGATTTTTTTCACCTATTAAATTTGATTTTTATTCTTTTAATTATTATTTATTATACTTAAAATGATTTGTAGAATTTATTTTTTTAATTTCATCCCTCTTGGATTTTTTTAATTAAATTTGATTATTTTATTACTATCTTTTTACCTTTAAAAATGTTTTTTTTTTATCAACATTAAATTTGTTGGGGGGTTGAGTTTCTTCCTTGTGCTCGAGTTTATAGCTTAATAGGTTGTGAGTTTAAGATCTTAATCCGAAATTAGAAGGTTTGTATATGTTTGCTTGATTTTTTTCTTTTCTTTTCGTAATATTATTTTTTTAGTATATCATCCTATAATTTTGTTTGTTTTGTATGGGATTTTTCAAATGTTTTAACATAATCAGTTTCCTTTGTTTTTTTTTTATTGCTAGATCTTTTTTTAAATATTTTTTTTAATTTAATTTAATTTATTTATTTTATCATTTAATATTAAATTGGTTTGATATTTTTTTAGTATTCTTTATAGTCTTTTTTATTTCTTGCTTTTTTAAAAGAAATCAACCTAAATAAATATCATGAATCAACCTGAATTGCATATAAAAAATTACTTATGGTGTTTTTTATATTTGAAGATTTTAACATAAAACAAATCTCTTTATTATTTGCTTCCTTTCGTATTATGATTTTTTCTAAAAAAACAAAAACATTATATCTTGTAGTATATTAACTTGATACCTTCATCTTAATAATTATACACATATCACTCTATCATTTTTAGTTTCTTGTTTCTTATATAAAAAATAAATTTTTATTACAATACAATTGATAGGTTGATTTCTTTTTTCTTTTTTTTTTTTTAACGTGGGTGTCCGGGCCAGCTTACGCGCACCACGACTAATCCCACGAGCCCTGAAGTTAACGACCATGTAAGCCTCCAGTGGCCATCATATGAGCAACCAAGGATTCGAACCTGAGACCATAGAGGGAGCAAACCCCTTGATCCCAAATTCTTACCACTTGACCATCACCTAGATGGTTTGATAGGTTGATTTCTAATAATATTGCACACAAACGATTAATAATTCTAATTATATTTTTAAATTTTTTATTTAAAAATTACTAAACATACCATTTCGCAATTTTTATTTTTTTTCAATATTTACTTTATTTCGAAGGATAATACTGCTTAATAGGAGTAACCTTGTTGAAGAAACTCATAAATAGTTGCTCTCTCTTTATTTAGTTAAAGTGAAAATAATAATAAAAGAAATAAAAGGGAAAAATACACGAGTCCATGTTAAGCCGGCAAGACAGATGGACAGGGGAAGCTGCCCAGTGGGCCTATGGGTCCCACCAAATAATCGTCTACCTCCCTCCCTCCCTCCCTCCTGTAACTCAATATAATTAATAAAAATAAAAAACAAAAACAAAAACAAAAACAATAGAATAGATCGTTTTGGCAGCAAAGAGAGAGAGAGAACTGTTGTTTGCCATCATCATTCATCAATTAACCATTCCGGTTGATTTCTTTCAAGAACAAACTTCCGACCGGCGTGCAGCTCCGGTCTAGCGATCCACAGCGTTTCTATTTTTCGGTGATCTCTGATCTCTCCTTTTCAAACTCCTCAAATGTTTTTGTGTAGTGAATTAATTTCTGACTGTAAAATAATCATTAAAAGTAATCAATTTGTGGGGTTAAATTTTATCCCTCTTGTTTAGTTTAATGAATATTTGGGTTGGTCAATCTTGCTTTTAGTTTTGGAGAGATTTGGTGGAAAATAAGAGAATATTGGTGCTTGGTTGCTGAGAAAATCATGGTTTTTGATTTGGATCTTTAAGTCTTTTAATGGGGTTGCCTGAATTTGATCTTTTTAGTTATTGTGTGTTAGGGGATTATTAATACTATTTTGCTTAATGGCCTCTTGTTAACTTGACTATATTCATGCCCATCTTGAATCTTGTCACTTTTTCCGTTGCTTTTGTACAAGCAGCAAAGTGATAATTTCTTTTCAGCTTAATGAAAAAAAGTTGATGCTGCAGATACAAATCCTAGTTTTGATATGATGCTGGTTTATTTGGAATTTTTTTTTGGGTACTTGTGATCTGAAATGACTAAAAACTGGGAGGATATTTAAGGTCTTAACAAGTGGATTAGCTGTTATGGATGGCATATAAAATTGGGGTGTACTTGGTATTCATGTTTGGATTTAATTTTGAGATGTTGCTAAGGTTTATTTTTATAGAGCTTAGCATGCCTCCATAAATTTGTAAACTGGTTTGTGATCTGGTGAGTTATCAGTTTGGTGAAACTGTGTAAGGTAGTACTTCAATCCTTTCATACTGCCTTCATTCATTCAGTTATTTGTTTTGTGGAAAAAAGATAAATGGATTATGGGAAATAATATCATCACTTATTCTCTTCTTGTACTGGTATGTATTTATGTGTTTGTTAAGAATGTGGATTATCAGAAGAAATGAAATATCTGTGAAAGTGACGATCTAAGAAACTTTAGCATTGCTTCATCATTGTCTTGATATTATATTTCCTATGAAGAGAAACACTTATGTATCAATCGATTCAAGAGAAAACGATTATTAATGGTCTCTTTTTTACTTTTGGTTCAGATTCTCTTAAAGATGTCAGGTCAAGGTCAGCGCTTGAATGTGGTTCCTACTGTCACAGTGCTTGGAGTTGTGAAAGCTCGCCTTGTTGGTGCTACAAGAGGTCATGCTCTTCTCAAGAAGAAGAGTGATGCTTTAACTGTGCAGTTCCGGCAGATTCTCAAGAAGATTGTCTCTACAAAAGAATCAATGGGAGATAAAATGAAAGCCTCCTCGTTTGCTTTAATTGAAGCAAAGTATGTCGCTGGTGAGAACATCAAGCATACTGTCCTTGAGAATGTCCAAACTGCAACTCTTAAAGTCCGATCTCGGCAAGAGAATGTTGCTGGTGTTAAGCTTCCTAAGTTCGACTATTTCCATGAAGGTGAGACTAAGAATGACCTCACTGGATTGGCAAGAGGTGGCCAACAGGTTCAGGCCTGTCGTGCTGCTTATGTGAAAGCTATTGAGGTTCTTGTTGAGCTTGCTTCACTTCAGACATCATTTATGACGCTTGATGCGGCTATCAAGACCACAAATCGTAGGGTCAATGCACTGGAGAATGTTGTGAAGCCAAGATTGGAGAATACTATAACCTACATCAAGGGGGAGTTGGATGAACTTGAAAGAGAAGATTTCTTCAGATTGAAGAAGATACAGGGTTTCAAGAAGAGGGAAATTGAGAGACAGCTTGCTGCTGCCAAGCAGTTTGCTGAGGGACAGGTTGCTGAGAAAGTTTCCTTGCAGAAAGGGATTTCATTAAATTCAGCTCAAAACATGTTGTCTGCTTCAGAGAAGGATGAGGATATAATTTTCTGATGCTGAGGTTAGTTTATATGTTTTTCCTTAGGATGCGTGGCTTTGGTTGCTGTTGCTTTGTCTAAGGAGGATTCCTATTACTATTTAGATGGAGAATCTCATTTCGGAATAAGAGTCTCATGTATGTTTCTATTTATTGTGTATTAAATTTCTGACCATCAGTGAAACTCTGCAAAAATATTTGTTTGTTAGTCTTTGGTTGGTAGCTTCGGCATATTTATTGGATCACTTATTTTCACATAAATGCAACAACAGGCATTGGAACCTTTGAGAACTTAGATCTTCATTGATCTTTCCTTTGCTAGTGATGTGAGATGGTTTTGGTCACAGCTGTTCCTTCTTCCTTGAATCCTGGATTGGTTTTATGAATACTCCTAAATCCCCCACCTGCTTGATACTTGAGCAAAGGATCTTGCTGAAAAGGATTTGCAAGTTCTTGTTGTATCTTGGAAGTCTGCCAATTTTTATGACTTGACAATTATTCATCTACTGAAAGGTGTTTTATGCATGTCTGTTACTCGTGGAGAGGAAGTAGGCATTTCTGCTTACTCTCTTCACTCAATTCTTTGGTCCTGTTTTTGATTTTAATGTTGTTATTCGCAAAAACTTTCTTGACAATGGATTGTCAAATCTTTAAGCGTGCATTTCTGCTGTCAAAATGGTGGTTTTTGATTCTCTATGACGAAGGATTTTCAAATCTCTCATGGGTGCAGTTTTTGTCTATAAAGAGCATAAATCCTGCAAAGATTCTACCATTGCCCTGGATGGATTTTCAGTCACCTATAACAGAACCATGAAATCACCTCGACCAAATATTATAGGAGAGGATGCTGAGGTGGCTTTTCATGGCCCATAACACCATTGTTTCTTTGGCATGATCAAGGCTCAATTAAGCTGTTTGATTTTAGTGAATCGAGTATAATTTATCAAATCAAAAAAGATACCCCTCAATAAAGAAAAAAGAAAAAAGAAATGGGGAAATGGGAAATGTGGAAACGAAAGTTGAGATAAATTTTATATTTTGAGTTTTTTGACAAATTATACTCGACTGAAATAAAATAAAATAAAATACAGAAACGTTTCTGACCAAATCCATAATAGCAAAGCTAATAGAAAAACTCTTAATGAATTGATGAAAATACGAAGTGCAGATAATGAGTTAAGCATATAATAAAAGACAACAAGCACACAAGTCTAAAAACTATTTTGTGATTATTTTGGTTTTTTTTTTTAATTATTAATATTGTTAAAGTGTACATAAAACTAAAGGGTATGAAAAATTCATTGTTTACCCACATCCATACACCGTGAATTACAATGATATTACTTTTTTTTTTTCACTCAAAGTGTATTACTTTCTTCTTTTTTTATTACAATATTTTTTCTTTTTGTTTTATTTTTTTCCTTCAAATTATCTGTTAATTTTACTTTTTAAAATATTAAGCTAGTTAAAAATTTCTTTCTATATTTTTTTTCTTTACAATACTATTGATTATTATGATGTTTTTCCACATGTTTTTTTTTTAAATTATATTTGTTGATTTTATTGTTTTATTATTGGGTTGATTGAGAATTTAGTTTTGTTTTTTTTTCTTTAAAACATTGTTGATTGTTATAGTATTTCTCCAAATGGTTTTTTTTATTATTTTTTAATGATTTTCTTCAAAATTATCTTTTTATTTTATTTTTAATATTAAGCTGGTTAAAAATTACAGTTACAATATGCGTGAAAAGTACTATAACTTTCCTCACAAATTATTGTAGATTGCTATTGTGTTTTTTTTCACATGGTTTTTTTCTAAAATTATCTTTGTCAATTTTATTTTTTAAATATTAAGCTGATTAAAAATTATAATTATAAGTAAAGCTAAATCATAAAGGGAAAACACTGTAACTTTTCTCACAAAACATTATGGATTGATATAGTTTCTTCTCACATGTTTTTTTTCCTGTTTCTTTTGTGTTTTCTTTTTTTGTAATATTTTTTTCCAAAATTATCTTTATTAATTTTTTTTAATATTTAGCTGGTTATAATTTAATTTTGTAATAAAGTTTAATTATATGGGGAAAATAAGTAACTTTCCTTACAAAACACTGTGGATTGCTATAGTGTTTCTCCATTTGGTTTTTTTTCTTATATTTTTTTTTAAATTGCCTTTTTCAATTTTATTTTTTTAATATTGAACTGAATGAGAATTACAATTATAAGTCATTACAGATAAGGCTAAATCATGTGGGGAAGCACTGTAAGTTTCATCACAAAACACTATGAATTGCTATAGTGTTTCTAACATGATTTTTTTTCTTTTATATATATATATAATTAAATTATCTTTGTCATTTTTTTTTAAATATTGAAATGATTGAGAATTTAACTTTGTAATTAAAAACAAATTGTGAATTGCTACAATGTTTTTCCATATGATTTTTTAATGATTTTTTTCCAAAATTATCTGTCATTTTTTTTAATATTAAGTTGGTTAAGAATTATAATTACAATAAAACTAAATCATATGGGGATAGCGTTGTTGTTTTCCTCACAAAATATTGTGGATTGCTACAGTATTTCTTAAAATGGTATTTTTTATGATTTTTTTTAAAATTATCTTCGTCGATTTTAGTTGGGAAAGCATTGTAGTTTTCCTCACGAAACATTGTCAATTGCTACAACATTTTTCCTCATGGGTTTTTTTCTTTTTAAAATTATTTTTATCAATTTTTTTAATATTAAGTTGGTAGAGAATTTAGCTTTGTAATGTTTTTTTGCTTTTTATTAGTAGAAAAGCTAAATTATATGGGAAAAAAAATTGTATCTTTCCTCACAAAATATTGTGGATTGCTACAAATTATTTTGTTCGGTCTCTAAGTTTTTTTTATACCCAACACAACTTTTTTTTTTTTGTCAGAAAATATTGGATTCATTATACCTTTAGTTTTTATTACTTATCTAGCATTGGTTTACAATTATAACACTATCAAATATATTTATTTTATAAATCTGCAGCAGCACACGAGCATGCTATCTAATATTTATTATTTAAAATTGCAATTCTTTTAGATCCTATGTTGAAAATTCAAAAGGTGCAAGGGTATCCACATATCCAAGCTTGATATAAACTTGGTTTTAACTTAACTCATTATTTTCACAATCACATAAATATGTCAACATTAAGAGAACTCATGGCTTCACTTTAGCTTTATTATTATGCACATGAACTTATTTTTTTTTTGTAGATTATAATAATAAAATGATGTTTTTATCTTCATAAACATAACATAATTGATCTTGGAAATAGTTATATAATAATCTTTTTGTTATTATTTGCATAATAAAATTATTGATATGCTATTAGAGACAAAAACTAAAACATTGGTAGGTATGGATAATTTCAACTTTTTTTACTTTATTTTTGTTGTACAGGAAAATAACTAGAATACTCTTTAATTAGAATTTTTTTTGCCTTTGGTCAATAGGTTTTTCATCTTTATATATATATATATATATATATATATTAAAAAAAGTTTAGCATGGGCAGTTTTGTATTTTGATATAAAGAAAATACATTAGCAGTTTTGTATTTTGATATAAAGAAAATATTATTTAATATGAAAAGGAAAGTAATGCACGAACCAAACATGAAATTACGTGGGTGCTCCTACACTTTTTCAGACGACATGTACAACATCATCTAGTGGCCAAACTTTGTTTTTAACAGCAACATTTTAATCCTTATGGTGTCGCCTCTATTCCTAGACAGTGTGTTTGGCAAAAATATATCAGGTTTTATGATAGTGGCCTTTTTCTTCTTCTTCCTTTCTTTTTTTCTCCTTGTTTCTATAGCCCACCCCTGACATTTCAAAGCACCAATGGTTGTTTAATGAGTACAGCGTTGTCCAATTACCAAACTCCAGCTTCCACAATAAAATTTTTATTTTTATAGCATTGCCTCAATTAGTGGGCTATGTGTGTGGTAGAATATATCGGGTTTTGCATTGGTGACGGTTTCTTTTTTTTCCTTTCCTCTTTCTTTTCTCCTTCTTGGTTCCAATGCCCACCCTTATACATTTTCAAAGCAGCCTTTTAATTTATTTTTCATTTAGATTTTGTCTATTTTTTTGTTGCTCTTTGTTTTATTTTAAATTATCCATAGAATTGCAATCTTTTTTCAATTTAATCCTTCTTTGTTTTTTCCACCTTTCAGATTTTGGTCCCTATTTTTTCTTGTGATTTTTTTATTCTCTTAATTAATTTATATTTTTAATTTTATCTCTTAATATTTTTTTTATCATTCTATTTATTGAACTATTTTCTCAATTGCATCTGTTGATATTTTAGATCATTTTATTCTATATTAGATTAGTACATTTTTAATTACAATTTGTATTATTTTTAATTCTTTTTTATTTAAAATTTATTTTTTTATTTTATTCCTTAATATTTTATTGATCGAGTTTTTGTTAAACTTTTGAGTCATGAAATTTTGATTAGGTTGGCTTAAATCTCTTTTTTAGATCTTTTTTTACAATTATTTTTGTTGATATTATCCTTCTATATAGTTGTCTTGATATCATGTGTAAGGTCATAAGTTTCATGTGTTAACCCAACTTTGTCTAGAAATATATTTTTAAAAAAATTATTTTTTCTTGTTGTTGTCTATTTTTTTATTTAGAATATTATTAAATTATTCAAGGTTTAACATGATTATCTAATTTATTTTACTTCTTACAAAAACATAACCATCTCTTGAACTTTTCTTTTTTAGGTTGAAAAAATAGTTTGGCCCAGCCCCTGGGCCACCAATCTAGTTAACAAAACATTAAAAGATAAGAGGATTTTAATATACCCCTCCTCACAAAATATTATTCAATATAATAATGTTTTTTTTTCTTTTTTTAATATTTCAATTACATCTTTCAACATGAAATTTAGTGAGAATTGAGTTTCATAATTTTTTTTAATTTATTTTTTATGAAGTTATCTCAGGCTCATGATTTGGATTGTGAGCTTGGCGGGTTGACTCATGTTTTCCCCACTTTTGTTATTAATTGTTTTCTCAATTTATCCCTCAACAATGGATTGATTGAGAATTAGGTTCCCTAATTTGTTTTGATTTACTTTTTAGGAGATTATCGTCATCTCATGACTTGATTTATAGGTTTTGGTCGGTTCACTTGGGTTGATTCAAATTATTTTTTATGTCCTTTTTTAATCAAATGTTTTTTCAATTTCATCTTTTAATATTTCAATTTCATAATTTGTTTCAATTTGCTTTTTATTGGGTTATCCTAGTCTTATGACTCGGGTTACGGGGTTAATAGGTGAACCTGAATTGACTCGTGTTATTTTGTTTTCCTTTTTTTAATTGATTTTTTTTTTCAATTTCATCCTTCAACATTAAATTTATTGAAAATTAAGCTTTATACTCTGTTTTATTTTACTTTCTATGGAGTTATTATGATCTCGTAACCTGACATGTGAATTAGTAGATTAATACGAATTGATCCTAATCGATTTAATATCTTTTTATCTCAATATTTATGAAAACAATCTCATCTTGAATAATTATTTTGAGTTAAACTACAATTTTACCTATCATTCAGTTCGTTTTTTTACCCATCAAGTTGAACAAGTTATATCGGATCAGTCCTCACATGATTTATTTTTTTTACTAGAAAAAATATTGACCATGCATAAACATTTTTTTTATTTTTTAAATATAATCCTCAATGTAACACTGACCAAAAATATAGTAATAAATAAGAGAACTAGGGTTTTAAATTTATTTTCTAAAATAATGCTAAGAGAATGATCACTTTTCTCAAACATTGGTTTTATTTTATCTTTTTCTATCCCACCCAATATCTTTTTTTCGCGCATGAGAAAAGGTGTTAGGGACCTATTCTAATACAACAAAATCTAATATCTCTTTGGTCATCAGGAGTCTCAGTCACATTATTGGGCTCAGCAGTAGTAGGTGGTTTAGCAGTTTATGCTGAAGGACTTTTTGATTCCTGCTTCTTCTAGGCCTGTTCATGGTTTGATTTGATTTGGTTTGGTTTGGTTTGGTTTGAACCATAAAAATCAACCAAACTGAATAACTGATATTTATAAAAATTCAAACCGAACCAAATTGAATTCTGGTTCAAACCGCATTGGTTCGATTATGTTAAATTCAATTTTTTGGCTTAAAAATCAAAAACCTAATCATTAAATTAATAAGCTTTTTTATATTTTTTTAAATGGGCTTAGATTAAATTGGGCTTTTAAATTTTCTTATTAGGCTAAGTTTATGGGGTTTTTAATGAAAACTCTTTAAAATTTTCTAATTTGATTTTGTTTGTTATAAGCTTTTTAATGAAATTAAAATATTGATATTTTTTTTTTAATTCTTATAGTAACAATAAATTTAAAATGCTATCTTACTATCTTTAATATGCAAAGAAATAAGTTATGCTATCTTTAATATGGAAAGAAATAAGTTATGAAAATTCAAATCAATACAATATGCAAGATGCAGGATCAAATTTGAGCACCTCAAATTAAAAGAGATGTTCACACTAAAAAAGTTTACATTAGTAAATAGTAACCAATAATAAATTATCATAAATATCAGGCATAATTTGAAGAAAAAAATCCAGCACTAGCACTACAGCAACATCCAAAACTTTCAGCAACAACAAAAGTCAAAAGATCTAGGAAGGATAATGTTATAAAGAAACACTGGCAAATTAGCAACATATTAGAGTTCATCTATTAAAAAAATTAGCAATGCAAAATTTTAAAAGGAATTAATAAGGTAAAGTGAATTAATTATCCAAAACAATTATATTTCAGGATTGCGTCAACATCATCAATACAACTTACAAACAATCAATTGAGATTTTTAAACTTTCACCAAATTCTACAAAAACATAAATTAAAATGTTAGATTAAACATATGTAAATAAATGATATTATAAAATAACTACATTTAAATTTATAAAAAAAATTACATAATTCAATCATCTCAGAATTTTCAATATAATCCATTACATAATTCAATCATCTCATAATTTTCAATATAATCCATGAAGATTCTCATGTTGATTGGAATTAGTGCTAAACTCAACCAATTCTGACAACAAACAAATCTTGCACTGTCAATGGAGATAAAAAGCTTCAAAAAAGATTTAATATACGATCGCCAATATTGAAAGTCATTTTAGAAACAATTGTAAATACCGGAATAGCTAACACATGTTGTGCCACCATAGAAAGAATCTTGTAGTTATAGCATTACAGCTCCACCAACCCAAAATATCTAATTTAAAATTATTACGATCCTCACAATCATCACTCAAATACCTCTCGACCTCATTTTTTTTTTACAATGCTTTCTTCCTCTAAATGTTTTTTGAATTAAGAAGTTAAATCATCCAACAAAGCATCATTTACCACCATTAAATTAACATTAATATTTTTATTTATACTAGTTCCAACAATATGAATAACCTCAATATTCTCATCAACATTCATATAATGCTCAAACAACCTTAGCTAAGTATCTTTAACCTTAATTGTAAAATTTTCAACTACTTCAACATCATACAATCTTCCAAAACAAAATCTCACATCCTTCTATTTAAAACGTGATTCTAACACAACAGCCACATATAACAAAAACAATTGTGTATCTTGTGATCCCTCTAATATTTTTTATACTTTGTCATCATATTCTTGATCATTTTACTTACATAAACATCTTCACTTCTACAAAGTTGGGTTATACTTGTGTGCATTAAAATCAATTTATGGACAAAAAAATTAGATGTCACATACAACGAGCCAGGAAATTTCAATGTAACCATGTAAAATAGTTTCAAGAACTTGATAAAAGATATAGCCTTTTCCCAATCTTATAAAATAGGAGGACCTAAGTTTTTTTGTTTTCCTTTTGAATCAACCTCAAAGTAACTCAAATACCTAGAATTGGTTTCTTCTAACTTCATAAAAACCACACCAAATTTATCAGCCGCATCTAGCATCATATATGTAGAGTTCTATCTAGTTGCAATATCCAATCAAACATATTTTTTACTTCTAATTTTCAACATCTTTGCATATTGGTTAAAAACAAGTTTTCTAGAAAGAGAAAATCTAACAAGCCTCATTGCATTCCTAATATTAACAACTGAATCATTAATATTTTTCAATCTTG
Organism: Populus euphratica; assembly: GCF_000495115.2. Lineage (NCBI taxonomy): Eukaryota > Viridiplantae > Streptophyta > Magnoliopsida > Malpighiales > Salicaceae > Populus > Populus euphratica. Next base: position 152,031 of record NW_011500138.1, read on the forward strand.
TACATATAATAAAATTAACATTATGTGCACAACTTTTAACATGCTTGAAGTCATTTGATAATATATTAGTTGTCCAATTACTTGTTATTCTCTTTAAATATTTTATTATCAAATTATTTGAACTTACATTTTCTACTATAACTGTTAAAATATTATAAATTCCCAATTTAAACAAACAACTCTGAATTGCTTGGTCAATTGTTTCACCTTTATGATTAGAAACTTGATAAAAATTTAGAATTTTTTTATTCAAGTTCCAACCTTCATTAATCCAATGGGCAGTCAAACACATATAATTAATGTTTTGGATTCATGTCCAAGTAGCGATTGTTAAACATAAATGTTGATCCTTAAGAGCTTTCTTTAGATTTTCCTTCTCATCTATATAAATTTTCAAACAATCTCTTCAAATCGTCAAATGAAAAGGAATATCAAATCTAGGTTGCATTACTTGACAAAATGATTTGAATCCTTAGTTTTCAACAAAGTTAAAAGGTAGCTCATCAAGTGTAATCATTTTTTCTAGGGCTTTACTACATTATTCATAACTATAAAACACTGCCTTAATAATCACCATATTTTACTTTCCATTATTACCCTCTTTTATTATAAGCTTAGGTTCTAAAACTAAAGTTTTTTGTTTTCGGTTAATCACAAAAGAAAATTTTTCGTATACACCTAGATAACTCTACATGTTACTAGTCCCATAAAGTATAGTATGACATGCATAGTCTTTTTCACAATACATATATGCAACCCTAAGAGCTTTAAAATTACCATTTACCATTTAGTTTTTTAAAGTGATCCCAAATTTGGGATGTTTTTCTTTTATTAGATCTAGAAGGTGGATTACCTTCACTTTTAGTGTTGCTATTTATACAAAAAGTAGCAGCTAGAACTGAAACTGGAACTAGAATAGGCAAAGAATTGGATTCCGAACTTTAAGAATTTGATTCATTTGGTATAGGATCTTCTCAATTATCCATCTGAAACTAAAAAAAAAAAAACAACAACATGAATCTTAAAGTTAAAGCTAACACATTCAATTGTAAAGAGGATTTAAGGACCAGCAATTATTTCCAATTGCAAAAGCAAGAAAAAAGCCTATTATTCTGCCCAATTGCCCACTATTCTACCGATTAATGCAAAAGCAAGAAAAAAGCTTCTGGTGAATCAAGAAAAAGTTGAGCATCATATTAGGTTCATATAATTGCAAAAAAGCATCTGTCACCTCTCTATTCTAAAAAACTTGCATACGACTTGTAGAAATACACATCATAATGAGCTCCAACATCTGACTAGTCAAAAAAGTCTCAAACAAGGTGCACACTGTAATGGACCAATGGTTTATAACAGATCATATATGAAAATCAAATATTTTCATGGAAAATGTTTTGCTAAAATACACAATAATTTTAACTGAACAAAGCAATCAATATCTAAAAATTCAACAAATCATTAAGCTAACAAAATCAACAGTAAACTTGAACTTATTATAAAGCTAACATAACACTCGACAACCATGTTTTTACATTGTAGCCAACTTTATAATCTATCCATTATCCCACTACATGAGCTATACTGCCAAAATTGATAAAACAAATTGATAGCTAAACAAAGTAATCAAGATAAAACAAATTGATAACTAATAATATAGATCAAAAAACCAATATATAAAAGGCACTAAAAGGAAAATAAAAAACACTAACAATCAAGATAAAACAAATTGATAGATAATAATACAAATTAAACCCACATATTAAAGTTAACAATGTTAAACAAAGTAATCAAGAACTCAATATCAACACAAATCAATAGAATATCAGTATTAATAGTGATACAAAATCAAATAAGATAAAAAGTATGACTGAAACAAGAGAAAAGAGAGAAGGCAGAGGAAAGGGGGCGAACCTGAAAAAAGATGCAAAAATCGTAACTGCAAGATGATAGAAAAAGGAGAAGCAAATGTCATAGAAGCATGAAAGTTTGAAACAAATGTTACAAGCACATGAAGGCCAGAATTAACATATGGATAAACTTTACCTTATCATCTTTTCTCTAATGAGGAGCCCTCTTTTTCTACTGCAAGTGAAGAGAGAAGCCAAGGGTTTTTGTTTGGCTATAAGTATATTAGATGGAGATGTGGGTTATTTATTATTTGACTATAGAAGAGACAGATGAAGGGGGCAGAGATGGAGAGTGGATAAAAATTAAAAGGAAAAGGAAGAAGGCGATATATCATTTCTGGTCTGGACGACAGCTTTTCATGTAATGTTATTAGTTAGGGTTAGGTTTACTGTAGTATTTATAAGTCTTTTATTTTATGGTTGGACCGGTTTGGTTTACTGGTTTCAATTGTAAAATTGAAACTGAATCAAACTGGTAAGATTTTATGGTTTTAAAAATCAGTTTAATCAGTTTTCATCTCGATTTGATTTTTTCAGTTAATCGGTTTTTTTGAACACCGTTAACTCCTTCCCTGCAATAACTTCTTCCATGTAAAAAAATCTAGGTGACAAAGATAAAGTGAAAGTATAAACAACCAAAAAAAAAAACAACAACAATAAAGTTTCATGGGAATTCATACCAAAACGTGTCAACAAGCGAATCATCTTCTTATAAGAGAAAATTGATTTAGTAGAATTGGCAATATACAGGAAAACTTAACCTAAAACAATATAGAAAATTAAATAAAAAAAAACTAAAGAAGAAGGAGAAGTTAATGGATTCCAATAGAAATTTAACTATTTATTGGAATGGTAAAATGATACAATTGCCCTTATTCAAAAAGAACTTTGCACTACGCATTGTGGGTAATATTTTTTTTTTCATCATTACATAATTATCTTTACAAATTATATAGGGTTAGATTTATTATTTTGTTTTACATTGCACAATAAAATTACTAATTTAATCCTATAAATTAATTATTTTGTTATAAATTAATTATTTTGTTTTACACTGCATAGTAAAATTACTAATTTAATTCTAAAATAAAAAAAATATAATGCTTATTTTTCAGAGGTGTTTTGGTCTTTTATTTTTTTTAAAATAGTGCAATTACTTTAATATTCTTAAATAAAAAAATCAACATAATTATCTCACTAAAACTTTTTTTTGTTATTTTACATTGGTTTTACTATAAATTTAAAGGTTACTTAAGTATATATTTGTAGTTGGCATTTATTAAATATTATTAAAAAAATCTATTGGATGTGCATGACATAAGTTAATATATGGATGCCTCCCTCTTTGTTTAGGCAATAAATGCAAGATTGTTTAGCTACTAAACACCATCTTCCATAGCAATATATTAAAGGTCTTGACATCTCTGACAAGTGGCACATGACATATGGACTAGCTATATCTCTGATTTGATGTCATTTGTCATTTTCTTTTTTTCTCTTTTTCTTTTCACCTTGAATGCAGTGTCAACCCTTTCAAAAATTCAAACCAGTCTTGCAATTTATCTTTCCTTCACATTTAATCATTGTTCCTTTTATTACTAGTTTTTTAATTTTAAATAATCTATAAAATTATAAATATTTTTTAATTTCAATTCCTGTCATTTTTTAATATATAAGTAATTTATCAAATTACAATTTTTTTTCAATTTTATCCCTATGATTTTTAATCTTTTAAATTTGATTCTTATTTTTTTATTGCTATTTGTTTTATTTGAAATCATTTTTTAATTTATTTTTTTTACAATTTTATTCTCCTTTGATTTTTTTTGTATAAACTTTTATCTTCATTATTTTTATTACTATCTTTTTTACCTTTGCAAATTATTTTAATTAATATTTTTTTTAATTTTATCCTTTAAAATTAAATTAGTTGAGAATTAAGTTTTATAATTAAATTCAGATCTAGAATTTCACGAGTTGTAAGTTTTAGAGATTAATTCTATTTAAAAAATTCACTCAAGTCTACTTGTTTTATTTTTTTAAGTTGATTTCTTATTTTTATTTTTTTTGTTTTGTTTTATTACTTTTTATGATGTGTCATTTTGCTTTATTATTTTCTATGATTTTACTTTTATGCTTTATTACTTTTTATGATTTTACTTTTTTAAGATTAGCTTTGAACTGAATTCATAATTAGAATTACAAGTTACTTGTTTTTTAAAAAAATTAAATTTTTTTAATTTTATTTTTTGTCTATGAAGTTAATTTATTCCTATACTCATGGTCATGAAATTTACATGTTCACCCTTGAACCCTTGAATTGTTTAACAATCCGGATGAACTCTTTATTTTTAGTTTTTTTTACTGTCAATTTTTATTAATTTATTTATTGTTAATGCATATTTTTTTTCATTATTTAAATTATCAATTCAACGAATGTCTTAAATTGTTTTACCCTACCATTGCTTTTTGATGTCAAATTTTGTCTAGGCAACAAATCTAGTATATTACCATTACGTAACAAAATTTTCTGCCTGTTTCATATTTTTGCTCTGAGTTTTACATTCTGTAATAAAATTCTAGAGATAAGAGGATACAAAAGTGATGCAATTTCTCATCATTCAAAGGACTTCTCGTCATTCTTTTACACCTCATTCCTACTCCACTCAAGTGCAGAAAATAAAGCTGAGGCCTCTGATTAATTTCCTCTTAGCCATCTGTTCCATGTTCTAATTACCTGTAGTTTGCATCTCGAGGTTTCTCTTCACCTTCACAAGCATGCATTCTGTGGGTAAATTCATTTTAAATTAATGGATGTTTCCCTCGTAAGCGTTTTTTCTTCTTCCCGGATTTCTTTTTCTTGAGAGCTGCTCCTTGGCCCCTCTTGAACACAGCTAAAACTTCGATGCTGCAACCATTGCTCAAAATCAATTGTAATCCAACGTCATCAAACAAATAAAAACAAACATTTTTAGTGCACATATGAGGGCATCGAGTTCACGTGGATACTAAATTCACTGTCATTAGGCAACTCAACAGATTCTTCATGATAACTGCTTATGAGCCACTGTTTAGATTTTATGACCACAGTAATGACAATTTGGACGAGACGACACTCTGAAAATACTACAAATTTCATCCAGAGCTCCTATGTTGCTAAATTTCAACCTCGTTAAATGAGGCAAAATTTTGCATCTTTTTCAACAATTTGAAAGATTAAAGCAACTACTATATATTAGTAGGAGCAAAGACACCGAAGGCAAGTGCTCAAATTTTGTTCAGGAATTCTATGGTGGGAAGAAGGATTTGGACCAAGTCAGGAAATGCTGTGCCAGTTGCATCTAAAACAGTAAGGTGAATCGTACTGCATTTAAGATAATGCACCCAGGCTTATAGACACAGCAGATTTGGACAGGGAAATAAATGAAAATAGAAAGGAGCAGTACCTTTGGGTGCCAGGAAAGAAGTTAAAACCATGAGCCTTTTCCAGACGCCATTTCTTACTAGATAACAATGACTTGCAATCCTGTGAAAATTAAAAAGTAACTTGAACTTGAGAATGCCTAAGTCAGAGTTTATTCTATTCTCTTGGAACTTAAAGGTCATGCAGCCACTATAATTCCATAAGTACCTCTTTGAAGCTTTCCCATCCACAGCTTATATAAATAAGTGTTTGAGGCAGTGATTCTGAGTCCTCAAGTGCTGACTTGCTTCCAATTTGAACTGAATCTTTCATTGCACGTAACACCCATGGTCTTTTCTCATCTTTGACTTTTGAAAAAGAGCTGGAATTGACAAGAACATAAACTAATAAATTGCAAACATCGAGTCCTGCAATACTGCAGCCAGGATTAAACACCTTTTCTTACAAGTTACATCATTAGGTGGCACATTCAACTTCATTGACCAAAGGTCTATGAACTTGGTCCTACCTCTCAGGTGCTGATTTAGCTTTGCACTTCAGTGACGATATTGTCCGTAATACATCAAGAAGTGATGCATCGAGTCCCTTTCTAGGAGGATCTACAATGACTACTTCTGACCCCATGAGCCAAGAAAGAGGTTCCTATTCAGCATATGAACAATAGCACATAATTACCTCGAATCATTCGATAATGATATTAGTTTGAAATAATTTGACCGTGACATCGAAGTTAAAATTCTGAGAGAAGACAGAGGTTGCTTTTTTATCTCTCCAATTCACAAATTGCAAACAAATTGTTCAAAACTACCATGTTACTAGAGGTAAACTTGTGAAAAGAATGCAACACTTAACAGTATCTGATATTCTAAATTGAAGTTTCTAACAAAAGTAACTGTAACCTTAAATCAGGAAAGTTAAATACTAACAACTGAAGTGTCTGCATGATGCCAACTAATGCTGCTATCTACATAGTTTGGAAGGCGTTCAACAGTCTTCTCAAAAGACAGCTTTGACTCTTTGTTAACCTCAACACATCTAACAGATCTGAAAGGCAATAATCACAGCACTGCAATTAAAATCTTATCAATTTTAATTTAAAAATGAACCTAAATTTTTTTGAACACGTGGATCTTGCCTGCATTTCCTAGTGGCTGCCAATGATAATCCAATTGCACCAGCTCCTGCATACAAATCAGTGACAGATGCTCCATACGGAACATATTTTTGTAACTTCCGCAGCAGGTTATCAAAAGCCTGAAGTGAAATTAGTAAAGGAATAAATCAAAGTCAGGCATGCAACATGATAACATAGAACAAGCCAGTTGCAAAGGGAGAAGAGAAGACAGTATGTGTGAAGATGCTTGAATCTTCATTTTTTTTCACTAACAATTTTATCTGCTAGATGGACTATAAGGAATCCACTAAAAACAGAAAGGAGTTTTCAGATTAGAAGATTGTTCTACCCGAGTGTTTGCTTGTCCAAAACTGGATGGAGCCAAGGACATATCAATTCCTCCTACGTGTTCCCAAAAGCCACTTTCTCCTAAAAGATGCCTCCATCTATTGCCAAAAATAATCTGCATCATCAGCGAGATATTTTAGTCTCACGTAATAAAAGGTTTCTTTCTTTTCTTCTTTTTAAGCAATGGTTTTACATCAATTCTTCAACATGTCACACCATCATTTCTGTGAATTTGCTAACCCCATCATGATATCCATCCTAACCAAAATTTACAGTTTACTGTCTCCAATCAACACTTTATATCAGAGAATCTGAAAACATGTAGAAACATTTGTTTATTAAATCAAGAACACGCTGTTTAAATTTTCTTTTTTGCAGACATATTCTTTAGTTTTTTGTAAATCATGAAAATACAAACACTAGCCAAACACACTCATCAGATAAATACTTTGACTCTTCGGATGTTCATCAATTATTCACATTAAACACTTCACATAATGAACACAGAGCTTAAGTCATTATTTCCTTTCAGCAACGAAGCAACTCCCTACTCACATTGTTTGTTGATGTCTGAAAGTTAGCCCATACAGAGTGAATAAACCTGACGTCACTCTTGGGTCCACCATTCCTCCATAAAAACTGCAAAACACAACATGCAATTCAACATTTATACATACATGCATAAGTACAAGAATTGGCAACAAAAAAATTAATCAAGGGGGTGCAAAACTCACATTAGCCAAGGCATTTAATTTTTCAAAATTATGAGAATTCTCATTTCTCGAATTCCAGACTAAGGAGACCTGCACCTTACCTGGAACATACATATTCAGCAATTAACTCAAAAATCTCAATTATCTTATAACTTAAACCAGTTTGAAAAAAAAATCCAATCCCTAAAACAAAATATCCCAACCATTTTTATATCTCTCTGGGGCAGGAAGAGACGTATTGTAAGTCGTCACGGCCATCTGCAAAGTTAAACAAACAACATCATTTTTCAATTGGAAATCACCTATCATTTTAACTTTTGTTTGTTAATTTCATTAAGAACCTGAACATATCGCAATTCGCCTGTCCCCTCATCTTCATCGTATGGCTCGATATTCAACTTAGTAACACCTAAAACAATCATATCCAAATAATTAAACACCAAATTCAAATCATTTTCAACAAAAATGAAGAAATTAGACCTTGTCTCAGCAGTTCAACGGCCGCATTAATATTCGGATGATGAGCTGCAACAAATTAAAATAAACAAATATTAATGAATTAACCTCAAACGGAGTATTTTCTTTTTGCCTATTTAATATAATATATACCTTTACAATGGGGGATGTCTACTACGTTATGAGTGCCTTCTTCATAAAGCCCAATCAGCGGCTTCATCGAGGAACCACGAACGGCCAGTTTTGCCCGACTCCTCCATCCCCACTGTACATGCGAGTCAGAGAATCAAAACCATAACTAGTTTTTTATTTAAAGAAAAGAAGCAGTAATTAATATTCCAAAATTATAATAAAAAAGAGGAAAAATACCAGTCTACTGCTATCAAAATCGAAATCTGAAACTCCTAGACTCTTAAAAAATTGACCAGCCTCGTCGACGATAATCGGACGGTGGAGATTGAATTCATGCGTGCAACCAGAGCAGCTTAAAACAAACACAAAATAAATACTTAAATAAATAAATGACTTTACAGTGGGTGTATAAAAGAGATTGAAAATGAATCTATGGGAAGGGTGCGTACGATTGGAAGTGAGGACACTGGAGGGCGCAGGATAGAGAGGGAACGGGGGTTGTGTTGTTGAGGAGGCTAGGGAGTGTTGGTGGTGGCGAGGAGGAGGAACGGAGTGCCGCTGGGGACGATTGGCAGGTGATGAAAGGACAGGAAGGTAAAGGTAACAGGCGGTTAGGGAGGAGGCACAGAGGCATTTGTGAAATCGACGGTGAGTGAAGTGAAGGTATTCTGGATGGCGGGAATGGATAACGTAACGGAAATGTTGCTGAAAATATCTAGTTGTTTTAATGGGTTGAACGGGTTGGTGATGGACCTGACCCGAACCCGGGTCTTTTGAGTAATACATATAAAATTAATTCATAGTTGTTTTCTATGTAATACTTATCTATATATTCATAACTACATGTCACAGATCAGTATCAAAATATTTAATTTAATTAAAAAAATAAATTTTAAAATTATCACATGTATTAAGAGAACTTTACTGATAAATATCGGATATATTATCTTGCGATTCTTAACTGTCAAAAATAAC
>NW_011500138.1:161296-185987 GCF_000495115.2 Populus euphratica
AGTAATACATATAAAATTAATTCATAGTTGTTTTCTATGTAATACTTATCTATATATTCATAACTACATGTCACAGATTAGTATCAAAATATTTATCACATGTATTATGAGAACTTTATTGATAAATATCAGATATATTATCTTACGATTCTTACCTGTCAAAAATAACATATTTGTATTGCATATAAATGGTTTTATTCTTACATATTATTTTACTGTTTTTTTATTATCACAACTATTTTTTATTTCTGATTTTTTCTTTGTTTTCAAAAATATACAATAATTAAAAACAAATATCATTTCATTGTTATTCAGTCCTCCTATCATTTTCATTAATTTAGCACTTGGGCTCACTTTATTTTATTTTCAGTGCAAAAAAATAAAATAAAAAATCTTAGAAAATGGGATGATCACGATGACCAAGAACCAAATAATATAATAAGATATTAGATGAGGAAAAAAATATTGAGTTAAGATTGAAAAATAAATAGAAAATCAAGATGAATCGGGAAAATTAAAAAAGATCATAATTCAATTAGAAAAAAAATAAAATATTAATTTAACAAAGGCACAAAATCCTAATTCAGGAAGACAAAATAAATTCTCAATTATTATTTGTCTCTCTTTATTATTTTTCTGATTTGCTAAGTCTTGGTTGTCATAATATATTTTTAGGTTTTTTGCAATTACAGTTAAAAAAAAAACCAAAACAGTACCGTTTAAAATGACATTATTCTTCTTCTTCCCTATCTATACAGAGGCATGAAAAAAAAAGATTTTAAATTATTTTTCCCGCTTTCTCTTTCCTCTCCCACTTACACAAAACCTTGTCAAAGCACCTCTCATACCATGCCATCATTAATGCAATCATGCCTAGCCACCCTACCCTGTGCCAAGACATGGGCAGGGCAGCCACCTTACCCTGCGCAATGGCAGGGGTAAGGTTATTGCGCAGGGTAAGGTGCCTCTCTTTTTATACACCTATAAATACAAAGGGGAGGAACTAGAAGGAACGGAGGAATTTTAGGGAAACCAATGACAAATTTTAGGGGTAAGCATTTTTTAAAGAAGGGAAGAATGACTAGCAGGGAAAAAAAAAAAACAAAGGCTTACTCCTCTGGGCAGGGTAAGGTGCCCCTCTTTTTAGGGGAGGAACTAGAAGGAAGGGAGGAATTTTAGGGAATCCAATGACAAATTTTTAGGGTAAGCATTTTTTAAAGAAAGGAAGAATGACTAGCAAGGAAAAAAAAAAAAACAAAGGCTTACTCCTCTGCACAAAGAAGAAAACCACCTCCCACATAGCCACCATCAGAGCCATCACTAGCTGCCATTGTCCTTCCTATCGTTGATAACATCTATACTGTGAGAAATAGAAGAAGAAGCAAAACAAAGACAGACAAAGAAAGCCACACAGAAACAAAGAAAGAAAGAGAACCACCATCTAGAACCATCAGTCGCCTTGCCATTATTCATATTGACAATTAAACATGTAGTCTATCCTAGGTACAGCGTAGTTGGGGTGCTGATACTTTTTTTTTACGCAACCAATCTTCGTGTCCAATCTCTGAGATCAGTTAGGATTTCTAGTGACCAAAATATTAGGTAGTGACTCCTATTCTAATTTTTTACTGATAAAATATAAAAATTTATTGTCTCCCCATATTTGCTAGGTAGACACAAATACCTGAGTGAGAGTGGACGATCGCTGTTACACAAAACACGTGCGACACTGGTAAGTAAAAATAGAATAGCAAATATAATAATTGGATGGAAAGCACACCCAAACAAACAAACGAAAACCAATTTTCCCTTTAACATGAAATTATTCCAATATATATATATATATAAACATACACTAGTTGAATTAATGAAAAAACTAAAAAAATATAAAACAAAAAGAGTATTCACTCCTTCATTTTTACACTAGGCCCCACCAATAAAAAATGATTAATAATGATTTTTTAAAAGTCTAAGATTTATCATTATAAACCAGTTTAAATTTAAAATGAAGAACTATCACTTTTAGATATTATTCACAAGAAAAAACTATCTATTGTTGTCTTTATTTGAGCTTTAAATATATTTATTAAATATCTCGGAATAGAATCACTATTATACTAAGAATATATTTTGAAAGTTTTTAGGTGTTTAATGTAATTCTCCAAATAAGAGAAATGAAAAATATGAAAAGGATAAAAAATTATTACAAAAAACAGAAAGAAAAAATACCAAAAAAAAGTTCTCTCTAAAGTGTTTTAATAATAGAGCAAAGTCCATAAACAAAGGTGAAATATCAATGAAACACAAGGTGCAATCTAAAAAATTAAAGTTTCGGTAAGATTAATCACTAAAATGTCAAAATCAAACAAATAAACCTAAAAAATCTTCATAAATAAACGAAAAATCTTATTTATTTACATCTTTAAATACATTTTGAGCCTAACACGCATCTCATTCTTTTATAGAAATGAACCTTGGCCTATATTACATGTTTGTAAAAGTTTTTCTAATTAAAAAAATTAATTATTTTTGTAAGTTTTAACCTTTAAATACAAGAGAGAAATATTTGCATATCATTATTTATGACATTAAGTCATGGGTCTTTACCAATAAATAAGCCAATTCAAAATAATATGAAGCAAGAAGCTATTTTTTTCCTTTAAAACCAAGACTCCCCTATATAATCCAACTTTTCTTTACAAAATAGACATTTATTTGCTAGAGAATCCATCCTAACTGTTTTTAAGAAAATACCAAAAAAATTATGATTTTTTTTGTCTTTCATAAACCCAACCCCGATTTCATTTAGAATTATAATTTAGCACTTGAATGACATGTTTTAGGCTTTTGACCAAGAAAATCTAAATGTCCATATTTTTCATATTAACATCTCAAATACTTATCCTAAAACACATAAAAAATAAAAATAAAAAAAGAGTTTGGCTGAATTTGCAAAGCTCATGACCAAAATAAAAATATTGATGCATATGCTTTATTGTGGCTATTTGAAAGATGATCATAGCTAGATCAACTAAGAGGAATTTTGAATAGCCAAACGATGATATATGAGGAATTTTATCATAAACTATGAACAGAATATCACAAATTTTTTATGATGATAAAAAATGAGTGATAGTGGAATACTCTCATACTACACATGAGGGTTATGACAAGCAAAACTAAAATGGATCAAGTAAAAATGATGGATCAATTGTGCCTATTTAAGTGGTCAAAATAGAGAAAATAAAAAGAGAAATCCATAGCAAGCCTTTATCACTCAAACAATTCAAGCAAACAAGTAGTTGATTACTAACACTTTCAAAGCCAAAAAATTTCAAAGATACATTTGATATATATATATATAAAGATTGAGTTTTCAAAATATATAATTTCTGTTTCTTCTTAACTTTAAGAGGTATAAACAGAATTAGTTACTACTTTAAAGTGGATTCTCCTATATTATTAAAAGGCATCTCTAGCTTATCACTTTATAAAATAATTAAAATTTTAAAATTATTTGAAGTTGATCACTCTATAAAACAATTAAATTTTCAAAACCCCTTCAAGCTTGGCACTTTATAAACCGATTATGTTTTGATTATTTTTTAGTTGTATCAATAAGATAATAAAATGGACACAAAACAAGCCAAGTTAAAAAATTAAAACATTTTTGATAAAGTCTTATTGCCATACAAGTCAAACTGCAATCATAATAGTATTTGGATTTTATTTCAAGCTTAGTCACTTAATAATTTTGACCTATTCATATTTCATTTTAAAGTTGGTCACTCATTGCATTTCACTTCAAGGTTGATCACTTCATATTCAATTGCATAGTTGGTCACTAAAGTTTTTTGATCCATTTGTGTTTCACTTCAATGTTAGTCACCTAACAATTTGGTTCTATTTTTTAATTTTCACTTCCAGGTTAGTCGCCTAATAATTTTGACTCATATGTTATCTTTACAAACTTACTCTATAAAGATAATGAAAAATAAATTCTCCAACATCTTTGTATCATAAATATTATAAAAAAAAGGCAATTGTCATAACTCATTTTTTATCCTTGATTTTACCTCTTGTTTTCAAAAATATACAAAAATTTAAAAAATCCCTTTCATTGCTATTCAGCCAATTCCCATCCTTTGTTTTTTTTTTAATTTTTCTTAGCATTTATGCTCACTTTATTTTACTTTACAAAAAAAAAACAAAATAAATCATAAAAATAAAAATTTCAAAAATGAAATAGAAAGCATTAATATAATAAGAGATCAGATGTGGAAAAAATAAATAGAAGAGTTAAGATTGAAGAATAAATAGAAAATCAAGATGGATTTGGAAAATTAAAAAGGATACTAATTTGATTAGGAGATAAATAAGATCTTAATTTAATAAGGAGACAAAATCCTAATTCAATAAGACAAAATAAAATCTCATCATATGTTAAAAAGAATACTAGTAATAATTAAAATAAAAATGAACTAACTAATGATATTACATGTAAAAAAGTTATTAAGTTAGATAAGTTATGACAGCAGGGATGGGTTTTTGTGTGATTTCCATTGTTGGTGCCCCCTATTTGTAACTGTTATTGAGTTTACACTCTTAGATGTAATGAAATTCTTTTAATCTCCTTACCTGGTTGTTCTTGGCTATTGTTTCCTCATTTAACGCAAAGCTTAGATGGCTTCGATTTCTTACTTGTGATCTAGTGTTATTTTTCTGTAACCTTTAGCTGTTTGTTTGGGAACTTGATTGTCGGTTGTTGTTTGTTGTGTTTTTTTATTGCTGTTTTTTTCCTTCCTTTTTTTTTCCTAAAGATTCGGTTTCGATCTTGTTTCTTTTCCTAGGACTTTTTTATAGTGTTGGTAGTACCTTTGCTAGAACTTTTTATAGTAGTGTTTAATCTGTCTCTCACTTTTAACAGTGCTTTTTCCCTCCTTTTAGGCCCTTCGTTATGTGTTCTGTTGCTGCAATCTTTCATTTGCCTACCTTTTTTACTTTCTCCACTTCATCTTCTTCAATGCCTTTGGATTGCTCTTTAATTATTATTTCTTTTTAGATTAGGGTTTTTTGATATCTTGGTGTTTGAATTATCGACACCCTGACCTATCAATAATTATATTGTAGCATTTCCTACGCTATCATGAAAACAGCATTTTTTTTTTTTTCTCTCGAGTGTGATTGTGACTGCTCAGCTATCAAATATCAAAGGCTGACAACAGAACATATTGACTATTGTGATGAACCACAGAGTAGTGTTCGACACATTAAGAATATAAAAGAAAGGAGTCTGGTTCCAGACAGGTTTAAATAGAGGTATTTAAGATACCCAACTCTCTGCATTGACCAGCCTTTGAGAATATTTAGGGGAGGCGATCTCATCAATCAGCGCAAATCATGTGATTAATATTCACAGTAACATAACTACTTTGTATAACTCATAATGTGAGAAATTCAAGACTAGCCAGTCTCGTAATACATCTTGATATTAGTCCCGACTCGAAAGGAACATTCAATTGTGCCTCATATTCATACCTCTGCTTGTTTATCACTCTGTTACTAATCATCAGTGCCAAAGTACCGGTCGCCAAACTCACCCATGCCTGGTATGACACGAAACTCCTCATTCAATGCAACATCAATCTCCGAAGTGACGATTTTCAAGGATGGGAACCTTTTGCAAACACAATGGATACCCTCAGGAGCCTAAATTCCAGAGTGAACACATCAGTAAACTTTGGCAATCTAAGCTAGAACAAGATACTGCAACCACTATAGATATGCCTTCAAGAAAGTTATCAAAGATAGTAACTTACAGATATTAGGTTTAGGAATATAATGTGGGATTCTGGAACTCCTTTCTGTAAGAGAAGTTGTATCGCTTGGTTTGCAGAGTTACCTTCAAGAAAGTTGTCGGAGATAGTAATCAATCATCTAGAAGGTAGCGAAGAATAATTTCCAAGGATAAACAACAAATTCATCTAATCATAATTTGTCAAAACTTTGACATACCACATATGAATGCAAGCAAAGATCCTAATAGAGCTACTACTAAAAAAACAAAAAACAAAGATTGTTCCTAAATGAATGTGAGAATTTCTCAATCATTTCAGTAGGATGGGATCCTTCCAAATATTGTTCAGCAGGAAAATGGCCAAATTTGGAGTAGCTATACTAACAGTAAGCAAATGTATGGCTACAGGTTAGTACACAAGGAGCTTGTTATAGTAAAATCTTTCTGTGGACAGGAAATAAGATTCCAATGAAGTGAATAATTTCCAACAGGATCCACGTTATTCATTTGAGAAGTCAGAATAATGAGGGGCCAAGAAAAAGCTCATGAAATAGGAAATTGCAGTGAGAAGATAACTACCAAGTGCACCAACTAAAGTGAGAAAAGGGTAAGAATGCTAAAAGAACATACATACTTGAGACTTTACTAAAGAACAGAGAATGGCAAAATTATGGGATCATAATCAGGAGTGGAATGGCACCACTCCAACGTTCATGTGAATAGAAAAGTATTACCTGTAGCAAGAACAGGATCTAGAAGCAGGACATGCCGTTCTGAAATATCCCTGGGGAGCTTCTCATATATAAGCTGCATAAGTTGGAAACAGCTAATTGAATGTTAAAAGATAACTAAAATGTGAACCTCAAGTACTAGGTGGAATCTCTTATTGGGTAAACAGAATATTTACCTGTTTTCCATTGTCTCCATCACGGTGGATGAGAATTTTTCCGATTTTTATTCCCTTGCAACATGCTCGCAGTGCATTTTCCATGCTTTCTCCACTGTAAATGACAGACAAGAAATACTTGTTAGCAGAAATATTCCTGTATTGGACAACATGACCCTAGCATCAGGGCAGGGAAGCTGAAGAGTGTATCTAGACTAATTACTGCTTCCCACTGTAAGATAACAACTTGTCTGTCAACACATTCCTGAAGCAAGATGACAAAGCCAGATGACTAGAACTACCAAAGTCAATAACTGATTTAAACCTCACCTTCGGACAATAGAGACCCCACATAATTTCTTGCAAAAGTCAACCCCAGTGTAAACAGATCCTGGAGTGGAATAAAAGCAGATTTTCAATGTTGAGGAGAAGAATTGTGCCAGTAAATTCACATAATCTTCACATCCGGCTATTCAAACACAGGAAACACACACTCTCAACACCTTCAGCCTTAAAAAACTATTCCAGTAATGTCATGAAAATCTGGCAACCCCACTAAAGCACATCACTCACACACCAACAGACCAAAATAAGTATATATGAAGACAGAAAACTGGAAAGGAAAGAGATTAATGACAGTAACAAATGAATTGCAAGAAAAGAAAAAAAGAACACGAGAAAGAAACGTATTATGGAGCATGGACCGATGCTTCTTCAGTTATTCTAGCCCAACGGACCTGTTGGCGTCACTACTTGCTTCTCGGTGAATGGCAGATGGCCCAAACCATGCTCCACAACCTTTAAAACTCAGCAGAAACAGTCATTACACTCTATCATAAGAACAAAGGTACAAGAGGAATTTTGGAGACAGATAAAACTTTACCAGACGGATAAGTCGGTCTGAATAAAATACAAAATCATGCTTTGATATCTCCTTGTCTCGAATCAGTGTATGCATACCTCTTATCTGCCACATGACTCATCAACATAAGCAAATTGAAACAAAAGATGAATCAAAGCTGGACAATATTCAAATTCAACCAAATTGCATATGTAACAGCAGAGGTTAAGGAAGATCTTTAAGCACAGTAGTGCTATCCATTGACATCATATTCCTATCCAATGACATCATACTGCAAATGGAACCATTCCCACATTGGCGCTGACAGACAAAAAGACAAGATCTTTTTGGTTTCTTCTTCTTTCTTTCGGTACTTGATTAGATAGACATACAAATGAAAGGAGAAGACAAACTTCAAGCCTCACTCATCTTTCCAAAGGGGTATTCAGCTGTTGCTCATTAAACACTTAATCTGTGATTTTTGTTTATATCTTTTCCATATACTCTCTGCTTATGTCCAATACCCAAAACCAAAAGCCATTCTAACATGAAATTCTAGTTCACCTGGACTTTTGCGTAATTCCAACTATTATGCTCCAACTCCAATATCATCCAGTGCCTCTTTCTACATTTACCTATAGGCTTGATTTTTATGTTAAAATTGAATGGTTATTATAGTTCACTGAATATGATCAGTTTGTTTTGGAGATATAAACCACAAAATATTACCACTAATACAGTGCACACAGCAAGTCTTACTCTCTCTTGCATATACTGTACATACTACAAAAAATAATTTCACAAAATGAATTACATCAACACATGGAACATAATAACAAAAGACATACCTGAAAAGTTGACTGAATGACATGCACATTTGGATATATTTTGCACAGATCATGTTGACCTAGCTTTGTGTGGATATGTTGCACAATTAAATCAATGGCAACATGATTGTCACCTCCCCGTGGGATGATCACATCAGCATACTTCTTTGAAGGCAACACAAAATCATCAAAAGCAGGCTTCACAAATTTACCATACTGCAAAGTCAACAATTTGCTTCAGTGTGTGACATCAATAGCAATGTCACAAGGAGTTTAAAGAGATTAAATCTCTGAGAGTTGCACTCTCAAAGTTCTGCAAAATTCAGAGCATGAGAGAACCTTGAAAATCAAGAGCAATATTGGAATGGACTTTATTCTTGCTTCAATTTGAATGAACTGATCACTAATCCTGGCTTTTGAAGTTATAATTCAGGATCCATGTAATTTTAGCGGTACAGCAGAAGAGTTTTCTAACTCCAAACAACAGACAAACAAACATGAATTGATATGGAAGTCCAGATCCACTTTTGTTGATATATGGGCTCAACATGGGGGTTTCTTCCAAAGACATATATGCAGCAGCAACAGTTGAGTGCTTGCATTTAAGTTACTAATTGATGGGATAGAACAATTTCCATGATACCATTTGCTGAAATAGATTTTGAATAAGACACATCTTAGAATTCAAAGTCCTACACCAATTTATAAGATGTGCATATCTATATTTTCCAGTCATTTCATTCTTTACAGGCAATATAGCGTAGCAACCAAGAATAATGAAATGAGTCCTATACTTTGGCATCTAGAGACTTTAATCTGAGTCCTCCTGTTGCATGTTCATTTTAGTTGAACTCAAACCAGCAGCAGGCATTAGCCATAGTACATCAAAACTTGTGTTGCAAGTTTGAAACATGTCCTTAAAAACAGGGAAAGGTTCAAGTTCAAGAAAATGGATACTTAACAAATCGTTATATCCATTTGAGTGCATGCCACTTTCTTCTATATTAGGTCGTTGCACAATCAGGAAATAGGCTCCACTAATGCATGCAATCACATACACAGAAAAAATAAAAAATAATAATTGATGCTATGAATTGCAGGAACAATTTGAGTTATGCAAATATACGTAGCAATGAAATGCCATAATTTAATATTAGATTAGGAATAAAACATGATTTATGTGACATATCACTCGTAAACCATGGCTGACCTTTTTTATATTTCATTAATTGATGAAAATATATAAGCATAGAGTGCTAACCTGTTCAAGAACAGAGTTTATGTCCCTCCCCCTCTCAACTGTGTCACGCCTTATTCTACGAGCAAGCCTGACATCAGCATCTAGAAGCAATACAACACCAATATTAATAAAGGAGAGAGAGCGAAAGCAAGAAAAAATATAGCAGTAACAGATAAACATTTTTAACTGCATCTTTCTTAATTTGACAGTCAAATAACTCTTAAGCAGAATATCATGCAACATGTCTAACTAGACTTCCATGGTTTGATTACAACATTAAGTCATCAAAGGCAGCTTTATTGATTAAAAGAATACAAACATATGGCATTCTGATCCCAAACTTGTTTCCATTTTAAGTTGAACTAAAAGCTATATGTACAAGTAGATCCAAAATGCAGATTTCTAATGATTACAGTACTTATTCTTCTCAAGAGTGCTGCACTTTTAATCATCCAAAGGCAAAAATATTCCAATTTAGTAATTGGCTATCAGTTTACCAGTTAGCACTTTAATGTGCTTATGCAGGGCATGAACTTTCTGATCATACACAAACACGCATCACACAATCTCCATGACAACTAGGTAAGGACTCAAACCTGTATCAACAAAAATTTTCATGTTCATCAGGTTGCGGACGCGCTGGTCATGGAAAACCAGAATCCCCTCTAGGATAATCACATCAGAAGCATTTACCTGACAAATAATGTTTCAAAAAGAACTAGAAAGAATTCGCATGTGCAAATGACCCCCTCTAGAAGAATAAAGGCAAAGAGATTGAAAAATAATCAGGAAAAAGGAGTAAATAGTGGCAAGAACAATTCAAACGCTCAAGTATTAAATTTCAGCTTCTTACTTTCCATGACAGACTAGAGCTCTGCCACTGTTTATAGGGTCTTAACATCATTGAATTCAATGTATGGAAAGAAAGTGCACCAACTGCACTGGGTTGACTTTTAGATATTGTTAAAATGTAAAAACTCTCCCAATATTATTACTGCATCATTCACCCTCTTTGTTGGTAATTTCCTACGTAGAGTTGTAGCAGGAAGAAAATAATTGTGATACCACATTTCCTTTCAATCAAAGCCAATAGTGCAGCTATACAAAGGCAGCAATCTCCAACTTTTCTAAAAGGAAGAGATTCCAACTTGGGTACTAGGATAAAAGTCGCTAAATGATTAGCCTAAAACTTCACCATTTACCATGCCATATCCAAAATGTGTACACTGATCACGAAAAAACAAAGTCACTTTTGCAGAAAATGCAGTAAAGGAAGTACCTGCCTGAAGCTCTCCGAACTTCGGCGATGATTCTTAAAATCATAGATAGGAACTTGATAAGAATGTCCACCTCTCAGCTTTTGAATACAGTCTAAAAGTTGCTCGGTATCAAAAGCATCTACAACAACAACAACGGCATACTTTACTAACACTCCTATGTCCCAACCACCACAAAAATAATCATTTAACAAAGAGCTAACAAAATTTAATAAATCAGTCAATTTTACCAGGATGATCAAAATTATACTCATGCACTCGCTTCGATTCTTCAGGCGTCAAACCACGATAAAATGAATCCTAACATTCAAAAACAAAACATCATAATAATAAAAATAAAATTAAAATAACAATTGAATTTGAGACTTAACAAAATCAAATCCAAAATGATTTAAAAAAAAGAAAGAGAAAAGAACCTGATTAACAAGAACAACACGATGATCATGAAGCTGTTGAATGATCATATCACATACTGTAGTCTTGCCCGATGCCGTACCACCAGAAACTCCTACAAATTAATAAAATATCCAAAAATGAAAAATATTAGTATCCGATTAATGGCTAAATAATTAAAAAAAAATATGAGTAAGCGAGATTTACCAATGACAAAAGGTTGTTTGGGAGCGTTGGAGTCGGACAAGGCTGAAGAGCTGGCGGAGGCGGAGCAGTGAGAGGGAGAAGCAGTGAAGGAAGGAGGAGGAGAGAGAAGACCGTCGAGACGGAGGCCGGAGAAGTGAGGACCTAAGGCCTTCACCATTACGTAGTCAATGGAATTGGTCTCTTCCGGCATCGTTTTATATTCTTTCCTTTTCTACACGAATGCCTATAGAGCCTGTTTCGGACAGAAGAAATGTGCTCTTTGTTTGGTGTGCAAGTGCTGTAACTGATTCCAAAGAGAAAAAGGTGAAGTTGCGTTGCGAGAAGAGGGATACGCTGTTGCGTCGGAGGACCGAACTTTTTGGGTTCCATATTCCTTTTTTTTAAGCGAGAAAGAAATTTTTAATTTTTAATGTCTTGTTCATAAAAAAATTCTGTTCACATGAAATAATATATAATTCTTGTGAAAGCACAAGTAAAATTAGTATAAAAGTTGTTATAACCTTATTTTTTACCTCTATTTTTTTATATTTTAAAAAAATTAAAAAAATACTTTTTTCAATAAATTTAGTTAATTTTAATCATTTTATTATTTATATTTATATTTAACAAATCATAAAAAACACAAAAATCTAGAAAATAAAAAAAATACATATTTGAAGTTGAAATTTGACTAGTAATCGAGTATCACATGCAAAAATAAAATTTGATGATTTATGGATCATGATGAAGATTTGAGTTGAAGAAAAAATTAAGAAAATAACTTAATTTAATTTAATTTGGATAAAATTGAAAGAAACTTAAAAGTTCAATGATGAGTTTGAAACAAATAGCCAAGTTAAAAATTATTTAAGGGCTTAATTTAAGAAGAAAATCAAAACTAGAGATAAATTAATCAAAATTGCATGATTTTATAAATTTATGATAATGAATTTATAACAAGTGAATAAATCTAAAGATTTAAATTGATTTAATTAGGCATACGATTGAAAAGTAAAGGAGATTTAGAACAAATTTAGTTGAAATTTCAATAATTTAGAAATCGAGGACTCCATTAAAAGTGGCTAAATTAAAAAGACCAATTAAGGAACCGAATTGAAAGAAAATCAGGACTGAAAACCCTAATTGAATGAAATTTAAAATTTCAAAATCCAAGGACTGTAATGAAAAGAAGAAAATATTACAAGGGCCGCTGAACTTTCTATATAACTTTGTTTGAGTCATATTCTTTTCAGTCCAGGCCAATTAAGTCCAAAGGAATTTAATTAATTTGATTTGGCCCATTTAATTCATATTTTAAGTCTAATTGTTTTCAATTGATTCAATTTAGTATAAACTGATCAAGTAATTAAACCTCAAGTTCCAATAATAAAACCAAATCTTTTCAGCTCCTCAATCCCAATAGTAAAACCAGATTTTCAGCTCCTCACGACCTAAATTCTAGCAATCAAAATCAAAATCCTAGATTTCCAGCATTCAAATTCCAAAACTTCAGCTCCCTCTTCATTTTAAAAATCAAGAGCGTGGGGGAACTGAGGGCGGCTATGGAGGCCAGAAAAACAAGACTGAGGGAACTATCACAAGCTCTCTCACAAAGAACAACAAAAATGTAAACCCCCCCGTGTAAATGAAGGAAAGCAAATAGTAAAACTTTAACGGGTAACAAAATCCTGGGAAGAAAAAAGAATTGATAAATAATAATAATAAACATGATGTATAATGGAGGGGATGACCTTTATAAATAAATAAAAAAGTGTTGTTAAGATAAAAAAAGTATTGTTAAAGTTAAAAATAAGAATTTTGAATTTAACTTAAAATTCATAACATCAACAAAACCAGTATTAAATTTTAATGGATTAAAAAAATAAAAGAAATGATGAAATGATCCAAAAAAATTAGTGTGATAATAAATGGTAAGTTATAAGAAAAGATAATACAAAAAAAAAATCAAGAGTGATGGTACAAATATCGGTTAAAAAAATGATAATATTATCATTAAACTATAATAATCCTGGTAAAGAAATATAAAAAATAAAATTATTGTATTTTATAAAATGATAAAGTGGTCCAAAAATTTTAAAGGAATAATTGATATGATTTATTTAAGGATTAAACAACAAAATTTGTTTTTTTTGCATAAAATCACTTACCAATCAGGTTTATGGTATTGAGGATAACTCTTAGTTTAACTATTGGATTGAAATACAATTTTATAAGAAGCCCCATGACATGTTGTTCCAACTTGGATTTGAAGTTCAATAAGTCTTCTTAAGATTGGAAGTAGTTGGATAAAATAAAAATAAAAAATACAATGTAGACTTACTAATGCCAATTGGAAAATGGGAAAAACTCAGTTCTTTCTCTCTTCACAACAAAAGAAAAAGACAAGAGGAAGAGAGCCCGAATAAGGAGAAAAAATTCAAGGAAAAAACATGAAAGTGAAGAGTGAACAAGGGATTCTAACTAAAAATTCCAAAAGAAACAAAGGAGAAAATAACAGAGTTAGGAATTTAAAGTGAAAGAAAGTGAAGATTCTAAGGAAGAAGAAAATGAATAGTAAACTGGTTAATGTAGTAATGTTTGATTTCGGTTTAAAACATCTAGGAAAGGCTACAGGGATAAGACAATAACAAGAAGCAACAATACAAATACAAACCTAATGTAAGAGCCTTACACATTAATCCTTTTATTTTATAAAATCTATAAGAATTAATTTAAATATGTTTATGTATATATAAGATTTTGTATATCAAGGAAAAAAAATTGATCGACTAGTTATCCTAAATGAAGTTAGAGTTATCACTATACTGACTATCAGTTTAATGATAGTATAACTAAGATGAAAAGTGATAGTTGTTGTCTCAAAGTAAAATTTGTATGTTATGAATGAAGTGTCAAATTCTAGATCAATAAAATTATTTTATTGTATATAAAGTTATTATGCAAATACAAAAATAAATATATGGAGAAGTTAATGTCTGGTGATGGACTATTAGAACTAGTGACTTGATGATAGGCTATTAGAATTAGTGACCCAGTAATGAAACTAGTGCTCAAAGAAGTGATGTTGGAACTAGCAACCTAATAATAGAACTAATGCTCATGAATGGGCTAAGCCATGACGTTTAGGAAAATTGATTTGATAAGACAGTTCCATTGTGCCATATGATTTGTTAAAAAGTTGATTTATGATCATAATATATTATTGAAAAATAAAATGATGTTTTGTAAAATTGATTACAAGGTTTTGGTTATGATATGTGTTAACTTCAAGACTAAGATTGTGAAATAATTACTGGTCTCATATGAAACTATTAATACTTGAATCATTAACTCATTGGATTATTAATGAGAGATTGTATAAGATTCAACAATTAATATAAAACTATGGTCGTGTAATCATGTTAACAATATTAAATGTTAGATAAATAAAATTGAATTAATGAAATCCTAATCCTCGTGTAGGACAAAGACAAGGTTTGTATTAGCTAAGAAGAATATATTTAATGGAGGATAAACTGATAAATCCAAGTAGAGAAATGAATAATGGCTTTCATGATAGAAAGGATAATGGTATAGTTCAAAAGTTGAATTAGAAATTATAATAATGAAAGTTCATTGACTAGTGACATACGGTGGAGCCAAAGGTATTAATGATGTATGCATATTATATTTCAATTTTTTTATGTAAAATATAATCGATACAATATAAGAATAATTTATTGTATAACTATAAAATGTCATGTTAGTTGTTTTGTGTAATGTAATTATGTCAAAAGAGGAGTTGTATAATTGTTAACATGTTATGGATGAGGTGACAATTATAATAATGGAATAAAATTCTACTAGCAATGATGATAACTATGTATCGTCAATGGTTGCTAATTATTCTGTTCAATGTAAACAAGACAAAAAGGTTCAGCTGAGATATTGGTTATGTAAGGAAAAAATTTGCTATGATAATTTTAATTTCATGGTAAATGAACTACCAAAGTTAGACATTAGATATGTATTAGCTATGTGGAATTTAGTAGCAAGTAACCTTGGTGAAGCTTAAATAGTTGTGTAATTATATAAGGCAATCATAAAATAATAATATTAATGTGTTTAATTTGAATTGTTATAAAATTGTTGGGATGATATTTTGAAGTCAAGCATTTTAAATGAAAAAATATAACAATGAAATTTTAAATGAACAACTCTTTTTGTTAGTATTCTTATAAATAATATTATTTTTAAGTAGATGATGCATTTATCTAGTATGATTAAATGATTTATTTTGTGATGAATGAAATACTTCAGATGAGGGATATAAAAAGATGAAATATTGAAAAGGTTGAGATTAAAAGATCTAGCTTATACATGAATGCACATTTGAGTATAATGAAATAAAATACAAAACTAGTTAGTGATTTTCTTCATTAATATGATTTAAATACCTATTGAGTTAAAAATTGAAAGCTAACGTAGATAATGAATTTTATAGGATACATTACTATTGTGATAGATCTAAGGCACAAGAAATCCCCAGTATAAATCAAATTGTTGTGAGTTATTCACGAGATGTATTAAGTTCATAAGACAAATCAACCAATAAATGTATTGTAGTTCAGTGAGGTAAATATTTTGTAAAGAGATCCTATAAAAAAATCTACCTATTTATTTTTCATAAATGTTATAAAAATTATGAGTTGTTATAAAGGAACACTGGAAATGTTTCTAGTTTTCAACCAATTTCTCTTATCTATCGGACAAGAACACACAACTTCCCACCATTAAACCACCCACACTATCTTAAATAGAAAACATATAGAACTAACACTAGCATAACACCAAGGAGGAATCTATAATAAAAGGAAACACATAATATCTCGTCTTTAAAACCTTCATCTAACACCACCAACTTATAGTTAAAACTCACACCAACCACTGCATATGTTATATCTTTCTTGTTACTGGATTATAATAAGCATGCCATCACTATGACCCAAGACAATCTTTCATCTCTTCAATCCAAATATAAAAACCTTATAATTTATAAGTATAAACAAGATATTAATGAAAGCAAAACTTAAATATTACAAAAATATAAAGAGAAAGAGAAATAGCATGATCTTAATCTGAAAACCAAGATGCCTAAATGCATGACAAATACCTTCTTTTATAGGCCAAAATTTAAAACTATTGATTTATTGACTAATTGTTAAGTGGGTGGCTACATCTTGACTTGGTGATAATCCGTATCTTTTTATTTGAACAAAACATCATTACTAACATCAGAATTTGAATAGACTGTATCAATGAAAGTTTTAGGAAATTGTCTCAACTTTTCAACAAAAAAAAATTAAGGTCATTTCGACTTTTAGAACTCGAGATATGGACTGAACATTAAACAATGTATGGGTTGCAGGATAGATTCAGACTTCTCTTTTGATGTTAAGATTTGGACTTTCAAATGATAAAATTGAGTTTTAGATAATCATGAATATATTGGGTCTATGTCTTAGCTTTCAAGCCGTATAAACCAAACTGAAATCCAAGATCTATGCTTTAAATATGACCCAATTACTGAATAGCGTTCCAGTTTGGACTGAACCAACATCTCTTTTCTAAGTTTAGCCCTCTCTTTGTCTTCTCGATTTCAATAGTTAAACTCATCAATTAATCTTTTTATTTATGTGATAGGTCTGCATTTAAGATGAACATTTACCATAAATTAAAGGTATCTTATATTTATTAGATAGGTTATTATAAAGCATACTCTAGTTAAGGAGTTATTGATACTTCAAGTGCAAAATGATGATATAAACCTTAATTAAAATGCACTTTTAAGTACTAATCAATCATCTCCCTTTCCAATTCCCATCACGAATATTTATCAACACCTTGTAAATTCTCATTTGACAGCACCTCCACCATTTAAACTCATCAAACCACCTTTCCCTTAATGGTATATTAAGAATGTTTTCCCTCGATGGTATATTAAGAATGCTTTATACGAGTACTATATAAGAGCCGTAAAGTATTCCATTAATTAGTATTAAAGTTTTAGGAGGCAAGTTGATAAGATAATTTATCATTGGTGGTTATTATTTTAAGAGAAAAATGATGCATTCATCATAACCATAAAAAGAGCATAAATTCATTTAGGACAGAGACTTATATGATCCACTTTTAACTAAAAAAAAATGCCAAAAGCTAGATGTTAACAATTTTAGAAGATTGAAAGTCCTCGAGTTTGTTAAGTATATAAAAGCTTAATATCTAGAGACCTATCTTAAAGTATATTATAATAGAATGACTAAAGTTATTCATGAAGAGCAACTTTTGATCCATCATTTCACATGTTTTTAACTAGTATATGAATTTAAATGACATTAAAATAGAGAAATGAGAATATTTGGCCAATATGTTTCTTAAAACAATTTGGATTGAACTTAACAGTAATTTCAAATAGGTCTAACATTTAAAGAAAAGGGATGCGAAGTAATGATTTAATCAAGAAATATGTTCTAAGGCTATGTGAAATGACACTATAAATTTATCCTTTTTTCTTGAAAATAAGTTTACCACCATCATTATTGACATTTTAGAAGCCTCGTACATTGGCTATTTGATCAAAAAATTTATTGTTTATTTTATGGATATGGAAACGACAACATAAATGGTGTAGTAGGGACTAAAATAAAAAAGGATAAGGAGTTCAGAAGAGAGGTTTGATGTCATGTCAACAAATAATTAAGAAAAGGACTATGCATTCAATGTATTAATCAAGATTATTTTATGCCTCAACATCCTAGTCAGCTCTCTCAAACCAGTGATCAAACTCGAATCAATAAAAGAAAACAGAACATGAAAACTTTATCATCCCTTCATTTACCTTTAAATGAGATGTTTAAGAGGTTGGTCGGTATTAGGAATATCACTCTTATTCCCTAAAAACTCCTTTAACCACCATACCTAAAGTGGTATAATCCTGACATAAAAATATGAGTATCATAGTGGCGCCACTAGGTACATCATTAAAAATTATCATGCTTTTAAGAGTAAGCTTATTCAACTTATTGAGGTCAAGTGGATTGCATTTAAAAACTAGAACACCTCTAGTAGAAATTTTAATATGAATGAGTAGTTAAGTTGACTACAAAAGTGTTAAAGGTAGAAGAAAAGACTTATATAATAGTCAACATGCTTTGTCTTTTGAATTTTATGAATAAGGTGTTTGTGACCATATTTTTCTATGTTTTTTTTTATATGTTTTAAGAATTGTATTGTATTTTTAATAAACTATCTTTTTTTAATCTTATTGTTTCTTTGAAAGTATCTTGACATTTTATTTGCATCTATGATTAGATAAGTAAAATGATACAATCACTAAAATTTGGCCGGACTCCAAAATAAATCATACAAATACTAGAGGCAATCCTATTTTATTTTTGAAACTAAAAAAAGTTCATTTCCACCATTGATAAATATGAAAAGACCAAGCTCAAAAAAATCCATTCCACCTCCATTTAAACCTTACAAAAAGAAAATCTTGCTTGAAATTAAAGTTGTGCCCAAAACAAAATTGATGGCTTAATAACATAAATGATGATAAATAATGTGCATTTAGGTTATAGGACCACCCGTCCCATCATATTTTTTATAAAGCTAATAGTTATCAGCGTAAGCAAGTAAGTTTGGATTTGAGATGAAAAAAGGCATGAGAATTCTTTATAATTTTGGATAATTTCTTTATAATTTTGAAAATTTTCTACTATTGTCCATGTTTGAGTCATGAAAATTCTTTATTGAATGATAATATTTAACTAAGATCACCTCCGCACTAGGGGCAATTTTTGGAATTGTCCTAGAGGGACAAGAATATCACAAATGCCTAAATATCCAAAACATGTCAAACAACTTCTCTTGCATTTCCATATATAAGAAACATTATGAATAATGATGCATTAAAAGTTCATAAGTCATAGATTCACATCAAATAATTTTATGTTAAGTCCGAACAAATCACATGAGAAAGGATTAATGTTTATTAGTCTGAATAGTTTGCATTTGAAATGAAAAAAAACCTTATTTTCTTTCCAAATCATAAATAAGATATATCTTTTGCTAGTTCATTTTTAAGACTGAAAAGTTATAAACCCTAACTATGATCACACCCCACAATAAAAGGAAAAAATCACAAGAGATAAATAATTTTTTTAGAATATCCATGGCATCCATAGTTGAGAAAAGCATGTGAAACAAAATGCTAAAGCGGTACACTAAAAAATAAAAAGTTATGGCCAAGCCAAAGCCAAAACAATACCTCATCAAGGTAAATTCACAAAGAATAAATACCATTAACAAATTCAAAAGTATTCTAAAGTGATCCTAGGTCATCTTAACCCTTTAAACACCTTTTAAGCTTAAAAGTCCTTTATTTTCATAGCCTAGAACCATAACCAATATTATGTTCCTTTAAAAGTCATTTGTAACAAAAAGCTAAAATTCTAAGAACTATAACCAATGAATAAAATTCTTTGAAAATAGATCATGATTTTTTTAAAATTTATTCATCATTATCATAATGCTAAAATAAATGACAAACCTTTAAATACTTTTCTTAACAAAAAACAATATGCACACCTTAAGACGTGCTAAAGTAGATTATCAACCTTTAATACCTTCTTGGAAAAATTAGAACACCTTAAAGAGAAATCATGAGGTCTCTTCCAAAAGAATCACTCTTTACTTCTTCATAAAATATATCTTGGTTGTCAATCATTCATAAATATGTATATTTTTAAAAGCTCTAAAAAATATCTTTAATTGAAAGATAAACGTTGAATAACAAAGCATGAAAACTTAAAGAATTAAGATTAAAATGACATTGGTTGTTAAATAGTAAAATCCAAGTGATAAGATGTAAAAATCTCTGTAAGAAATAAGTGATTATATATCTCTTAATTCATGAACACCATTTGAGCCTTATGGTTATTAATTTCTTTAAAGTCGCAAGTTATAGCCTATATTACATGACTTCAAAAGTCTTTCATGATAAAAAAAAAAATTGATTTGTTTATGATGAAAAGTGTTAGCTTCCATAAAAAGAAGAAAAATTATAACCCAAATATACATCACAAGTCATTTTTATATCATTGAATCATCCAATTTTTACCAATAAATGGACAAACTTAATGCAAGATGAGCAAGATGTTTTCCCTTTTAAGAGCTAAAAATTACCTTTAAAATCTTTTCTTGTTAATTTTGCAATGTAAAAAACTCATAGCTAGATTTTAAGATTATTATTCTTTCTCACAGTCCCAAGTAATATTTATTCCATATGCCAAAAAGCATCTAGAAATGCAACATAGCATTGACTAGTATGTTTTGGATTCTTGACCAAAGAAATTTAATTTTCAAAAAATTATTTTTAAATTTACATTTCTATGAATGTTTTTCAATAATTAGATTTGAAAGAATATCATTTTAAATTTGAGATCTATTTCTAAGATAAGAAAATTGATTTATAAAAATGATCACTGACTGAACTTCTAAAATTCTTAGCAAAAATGGTATTAATGCATGAGAACCTCGTGTGGCCTATCAGGAAAACAAGTATTCAAAAATAGCTTGAGGGCATTTTGATTAATAATGATAATGACATGATTGTTTAAAAGGTTGAATGATGATGATGGATATATGTCACTTCAGTTAACAGACAATGTTATATATAACCAAATAAGCCAAGGGAAGTTTCATGAGAAAAATATCCATAGCAAAAGTAATCGGTGGAAATATGATTCAAAATAATCCATTACAATGAATAATTTGATAAACTCCTTTAGTAGTTGAGAGCAACACCACATTTGAGGAATATCATCCAACTATAAGGCATCTTTATAGTTAGAAAACATGTAAAAAAAAAAACAAAGATGATTATGATACCTAACAAAGATGATGTTATGTGAGTGTCTTTTAATGGTTGCTGAAAGCACATTCTTATTGCTAGATTAATTAGGCGCAATTTAAAATAGTCATTCACATTTAAATAATAAAATCAACTAAGTACGATTCAAAACAGTCCTCGATAGTAGAGGACTTGATAAAATCCTTTAAAAAATAAGAAAATAAAACACTGATTCTATATTAAGGCAAACAATGAGCATGTAATGATGCATAAATACCACACTTCAGGGGCATCATCTAACAAGAGAGAAATATATATGGCATAATGTCTATGTTACATGACAAAGTGTCAGTTAAACATAATAATTATATGGGCAAAACACAAGATTCATCTTAAAAATTTCAAATCAAGTAAGGATATAAACATATCATCTAACATCAAATCTTTACACAAATGTTTTACGGATAAAAAAAATCATGGTGAAGTAAACAAGGATTTGACAAGGACCTTATTGATCTAATATAACAATCCAAATTTAAAAGTATGGATACCTTGAGATAATGATTTAGTCCTTTTAAGACTAGAAGGCAAATCACCTATAAATTAATGTATTTTTAGACACTTTGAAAAAAAAATGTCCATATTTTTCACAAATAGATAAAACACCTAACATAATAAAACCATCTTGAAGGGAAAAAAAAAACTTTTATGTTAGATGATTGGTACTTAAAAGTGTATTTTTATCAAGGTTTTATATCATCATGTTGCATTTGAAGTATCAATAACTCCTTAACTAAAGCATGTTTTGTAATAATATATCTAATAATATAAGATACCTTTAATTTATGGTAAATGTTCATTTTAAATACAGGCCTATCACATAAATGAAAGGATTGATTGATGAATTTAAGAACTGAAATTGAAAGGATAAAGAGATGGCCAAACTTAGAAAAGAGATGTCGGTGCAATCCAAACCGGAACACTGTTCGGTAATTGGGTCATATCTAGAGCTATATATCTCAGATTTAGGTCCAATTTATATGGATGGAAAGGTAAGACATAGGCCTACAACTTTCATATGGAGCCCAAGATCTAAAAAGGCCATTATCAAGTCCAAATTGTAGCAACAACAAAGAAGCCTGAATCTGTCTTCCAGCCCGAGCACTGTTCGGTATTTTGGCCATATCTGGAGTTCTAGAAGTCCAAATGAGCTGAATTTTTTACACAAGAAAGCTGAGACAATTGCCTACAACTTTCATGTTTGCAACTGGCTCCAATTTTGACGTTATCAATGACGTTGTTGGCAGACAAAAGAAGATAAGGATTGTCACCAAGTCAAAAGTTGGCCACCCACTTATCAATTAGTCATCAAATCAATAGTTCCAAATTTTGGCCTATAAAAGGAGGCATTTCCCATGCATTTAGGCATCTTGGTTTCCAGATCAAGATCATGCTCTTCCTTTCTCTCTTTGTATTTTTTATGCTTTGTTTTCATTAATATTAAGTTTATGCCTTTCATTTCCTTTCCTTTACTTAGTTAACTTTTATGTTCTTATTTTGTTTATCTATTTTGCTTTCTTTCATTATGTCTAGCTAAGTTAATTATGTCAAGGTGAAAAGGTTACACTAATGGTGTAAGAATAAGTATAATGTAAACTTAATATGAACTTTAATGTTTGATACTAACATGTTTTATATTTGTTATCTTGTTCACTCTTTAATACTTTGCTTGTTAAATAACTAATCTTGATTTATGTTGTATAACACTTGGTACAACAAATGCTTGGCACTTTCATAGCCCATAATGTATGGTATAACCGACACCTGAGCTATGAAAGGAACTTGATTTATTGTTAACATAAGTTATAATCATGAATGCTTGACGAGATCCTTTCATTTAAAACATGAAATATCGAAAGGATTCAAATCCTTTTTTCTTCCAACTAAATGATTTTTAAGGGTGTTAGATCTCTCATTTAGAATTTAAGGGTATTAAATCCATTTTCTTTCAATAATATGATTTATGAGGGTATCAGATCCCACCATTAAACTTAAAATTATCAAATCCCTTTTGTTTTAAAAATGAAATCTTTAAGGGTGTCAGATCCCTCTTTTGGGATTTAGGGGTGTTGGATCCCTTTTCTTTCAACTATATGATTTCTGAAGGTGTTGGATCCGTTTTATTTCAAATATGAAATATTCAAAGGTGTTGGATCCCTTTTTTGGAACTTAAAGGTGTTAGATCCCTTTCCTTCTAACTATGTGATAAACTTGTCAGATCCCTCTATTAAACTTAAGAGTGTTAGAACCCTTTCATTTTAAACATGAAATCCTCAAGGATTTTAAATATTTTTTTTTTTGAACTTCAGGGTGTTAGATCCTTTTTCTTCCAATTATATGATTTCTAATGGTATTAGATCCCTCAATTAAATCTAAAGGTGTTAGATCTTTTTCTTTCCAAACATGAAATCTTTAACGGTATTGGATTTGTCTTTTATAATTCAAGAATATCTTATCCCTTTCCTTTAAACTATGTGATTTTTTAGGGTGTTATATCTTCTTCTTTTTTGAATTTAAGTGTGTCAAATGCTTTTCTTTCTAACCATATGATTTTCAAGGGTGTTAGGTCCCTCTTTTTGAATTTAAAGGTGTCATCTCCCTTTCCTTCAAACTATATGGTTTTCAAGGGTGTCATATCTTTTTTTTTTTTTGAATTTAAGTGTGTCAGATGCTTTTTCTTCTAATTATATGATTTTCAAGGGTGTTATATCCCTCTTTTAAAATTTAAAGGTGTCAGATCTTTTTCTTTCCAACTACATGATTTTCAAGGATGTCGAATTCATCTGTTAAACTTAAAGGTATCAGATGCCTTTCATTTTAAATATATGATTTGTTAAGGTGTCAAATCCCTCTTTTGAAAATTTAGAGTGTTGGATCCTTTCTTTTCAAACTTGTAATCCATAAGGGTTTCAAATTCCCTTATTAAACTTAAAGGTGTTGAATCTTTTTTTCTTTTTTTTTTAAATCATTTTTTTACAAGCTTAGATCTTTTTTCTTTTTTTTAAATCATTTTTTTACAAGCTTACAACACAAAGACTTTTACAAGATTTTATACTATAAGCATTCTAAGAAGATGACAATTGTTATAACCCAATTTTTTACCCAAATTTGTATAGTTTAAGAAAATTAAAAAAATAATCTTTTCTATAAATTTAGTTAATTTTAATAATTGTTTTGGTTTTCATTATTTTTATTAATTTTTGTGTGCTGTAATCATAAAAAGTACAAAAAATAATATATATATATATATATATATATATATATATATATT
>NW_011500138.1:186908-190661 GCF_000495115.2 Populus euphratica
ACAAATAAATCAAAATATATAAAACATATTAAATTTTAACTTAAAAAAAAAATTAAATTTTTTTAAAATATAATTTATATTACATTCTCAAGCATTCTCGTAGTCAAGAATTGTTTCATTTCATCGTAGAAAGGTCAAGGCCCTTCAGTTTTGATCAAAGCAAGCCAATTTTCCTCTCTTTTTTTTTCCTTTTGAATCCATGTGTGCAGTTGGGCTTTTGTGTGTGGGCCACTGTTTAGGAATGGGCTTCTAGGGGTTTGTTTTGATAAGTACCCGTGGGCTGGGTTATTGTGAAATCATGGGCTTTATTGTTTATTTTGTTCTAAGCTTATACCTTGTATGCTTGCATGTTGGACTAGCATGCCTGAAAAAAACAAAGTGCAGTAAAAAGAATTCTCGTTCAATATTTTTAGTACGGTCTAGTCTTTACAAGAAAACGTCATTTTGCATGTTCTGTCATTATAAAAAAATCATTTATCTTTCTAATTTATTTATTTACAAAAAAAATAAAACAATAAAAATATTTTTTATATTGTAGCCATCATAAAAATACTTCTTTTAACATAAAAAGGCTTTTATTTTGTGTTATCACAATAGAAATATTCTTGTGTTATCATTATTATTATTTTTTTTAAAAAAATATTTTCATATACATATTTGGATTTAATAAAAAATTTAGTAGGTGCATTAATACTTAACAAAAATCAAATGGCCCATTAAGCTTATATACCCAACAAAAAAAAACTCTTGTTTCTTAAAAAAAATAAATAAATCAAGATAAAAATTCTCAATTTATAAGATGTTTTGAATAAAAGGGTAAAGCCGCGAATTTTATGGTCCAAGGCCATGTCATCATCCATATAGCCTAACATCTGTTTTTAACAATTTTAATATAATTTTTATGTTAATTTTTTTAACAAGTTTTTTATTTTTAAAAATTAATATTATTTTTTAATGTGTTTAAACACTTAATTCAATCTTTAAAATTAGCAGCAAATAAGCTATTTTTTTTTAACAATTTCGATATAATCTCTTTTTTAAGGGATAATTGCCAAAAAATTTTTGACAGGTAATCTTTTAAAAGGGATTGATGTTAAGATTTTTTTTTTTATGAATAATAAAATTAATACATCTTTTATTTTTAAAGACCAACATTATTTTTTTCATAAAAAGATTAAAAATTAAATAAAAAACTAAAAACAACTAGAATAATTAATGGCAACCATAAAGACAAATATAAGAGAAAATACATAGTATATGTAACCTTTTGTAAGAAAGAATATTGTAAAAATGACATTGTTGTTTCTTGAAGCATAATTAACATTTTACTTTAATTTCTATAACTAGTATACATTTTGAAATCTCTAATTTTCTTTCATTAGTAGGTGTTAAGATATATATTTTACCCTTCAATTTGAGGGCTTTCTATGGATATACGGTTAAAAATTGTTTTGCTTTTGAAAGAAAAATAGGAAAATCTTTCACTAATTTAAAACACACTTATTTTTTTTCACTATAATTCAATATTTTTTTTTATTCATAGCCATATTATATGTTTATTTATCTTTAGGTTCCATTTGTTTTTTTTATAAAATATTTTATAACTAAAATATATTCTATAGATAAAATTTCTTTTAATGAAAATATTTTACATTGAATAAAATTCATAATATTTGATAAATAATGATGTAAGATTTTTTTGAGAAAATAAATTTTTCTTAGTAACTTTTAATTTTTCTATATTTATTTTTCTAGCATTATTATGCCTTTTCTAGTTTTTTTTTTCTCTTTTTGAAAGGAATGATTTTTTATTTTATTTTTTTCTATTCAATATTATACCAAGATTCTCTAACTTTTTTCTATGCGTCAATTCCAGCTAGGAAAAGGTTGCGTCACGACTATTGTTTCCTTTTTTAGAGGAGACAACTCCTGTGTGGCACCAAAGTGTTAAAAAAGTGTGCAACTCTCGTGAATAATATTGTTCTAGATTAAGGTATTTATACAATTATAACATCTAGGAGAGGTGGATTAGATATCAATAAATAATAAAAATTAATTTAAATAAATATAATAATTAATAATATAATTAAATTATTTAAAGTAAAAAGATAAGAAAATAATTTGCAAACTTATTTTTAACATAGTTCAACAAACTTACACTCATATTTAAAGTATTAAATTATACTTGAATATTATATTTTTTAACTTGTTCAAGACAATGATCATTTAATGAATCTATATTAAAAATTTTATACCACTTGAAGAGATTCTTTCTTCAAGACTTTTTTTTCCTTTTAAAAATATATCATCTTAGATTTTTTTGGTGAAAATACATTATCAAAACCAAGAGTTTTTCATTAACTCATAAAGGTTTAGAAGTATAATTTTTGTTATCACAATTTATTTTTTAATAGAGTGAATATTACAATTAAAACTTCTAATATCTCAGTATATTACAAGATAGCACTTATAGGATTAGAAAATATTTAAATATAATGAGAATGAAAATAAACACTCTTATGCTAAATTATAAAGGTGTGATAACACAAATTTAAGTATAATCAAGGATTGAGGTTTTTATAGTATTTTTGTTTTTAGGATAGCTTGTATATGATGTATGTTCAAAATCCCCTCTAATTTTGCAATTAAATAAGTGTTACATATGTTTTTAGATAAAATAAGTTGTTTATAGCCGTTATAGTCTTCTATTGACAACTCAAACGATCGATCGGTTCATATTGATCAAGCTAATTAGTTGACCAATTCCTGTAGATTTTTAAGTGTTTATCGCTAATGAATAAACAATCAACCTATTCGTTTGATTATACCAAGCAATCTACTAGTTCATGTATAATTTTAATTTTAACAAATTAACTTACGTGAATTTTTAGAATCATTTATATATTTATATATTAATCATTTTAAAAGTATGTATAGTGAAATGTGTGAGTTTATTTTACTTATACTATCAAGATAAAATATAAAGATTTACAATATAACACAAAAGAATATTTAAATTAGATGTCTTAAAGAGATGTGGCATGATGAAAAAGAGCTTGAGATCTGTATAGCAAATCTCAAATTCGAGTTAGGACGTGCATTTCTTGTAAGAGTCTAGAAAAACTGGAGTTTTACTTGCTTACCTGGCCCACAAAATGTATTTTTGGAGGATGAGGTTTTCTCGAATCCAAATATATATATTAAAAAAAAACTAAAAGAGATCAGTGAATCACTGTAGATTGTATCTAAAATCACTATGGATTGCACTGTTTATGTTTAAAATTAATTCTTGCAATAAATTTTGGCTAATTTTCTTTCACTGTTTTTTTGTTAGGTACGTGGCAGCATCCTTACCATGTATCTCTATGTTTTTTTTTTTTTAACAGGTTACATCTTTCCATCACTGGTATAGGCTTGGGTGTGGCTTTGAGGCTAGGCTGTTTGGTGGCTCTATCCAGAAGGAACATCATCTTGATTTCACTCCAAGATCTCAGTTTGTATCAAGATTTCAGTTCTCACCAGGAGGTCTGGGTGGAGCTTGCGCTTCGTTCACTCAAAAAGAATGGGATCCAGATCCGTAAGTGACTTCAATTGGCTTTTAATTAAGACTGATTTTCTTCCTTATCTTATAGAGCTTTGTCTGACAGGGAATTTTAGCTCCCTTTTCTTGCTGCTTGGGCTCTCACAGACAAATATTATAATTACATGTGGAAAAATTAGGGTTCGTGGACAGAAGCTCCCAAAAGTAGAGAC
>NW_011500138.1:191934-243779 GCF_000495115.2 Populus euphratica
ATAGAAACAGTGTTAAAATTATGCCTTTTGATATATTGTTGCCTTTAGTTCTGAAATATCTTGGTTCTCACAAGAGCCGGAATGCGTTCAGTTTGACACCTCGCTTTGACTGATTTTAGAGAGAGTAAAAATGACCAGTCAAGTACTTTAGACACTGTAATGATACCGCTATGAGCATGTTTACAGCTCCTAGAAAGCTACAAGGTGAAGGAGAGATAAAATGACCAAATTTACCACTCTGATTTTGGTTTTTGCAATTGATTTTTTGGTTATTTAATTTAGCATTTTCTATCCAACTAACAAAAACTAGGAAAAGAGGAGTTAAATGCTCAAATTCAGAGACAAAATTCAAAAAGAAAAAGATTTGCAGCGCTTCTGCTGCCATATTCCTTAATTGGACCTTTTAGAAAATTTGAAAATAGGAGAATGGAAATTGGATTAGTTGCTTAGAGGTAGAGAAACAATTGAATTTGGTTGATTTACTTTCTTTTTTTCTGTTTCTCTAGGAGTTGGGGAATACTGTCCTTAACCATAGCCTGCTGCTGGCAACTTTACACTCTATGGATTCTGGTTGAGCTGCATGAAGCTGTTCCTGGGAAGAGATACAATAGATTTGTGGAACTTGCACAAGCTGCATTTGGTGAGAATCATGTCACGCTAAGTTGAAAATCTGATAGATTTCATGCCCAATAAACTGTTAAATTCATAAGCTCAGAAATAATGAAGCTCGGGTATGGATTCAGACATTCAATCATAAAGTAAATGATAAGAGTGTTACTTGAACTATAACCTGCTCAAATTGATTGGAATCAATATTTCACAGTGCTTGATTGGCATCTCTGTTTATTTTGTCAATTATAGTTCAATGGCATGGTGATTTAAGCTAGAGAAGTTTTTGTCTTTTGCAATTTTTTTTTTATATTGATTCTGAATTGTTGTGGTTGCAGGGGAAAGATTAGGCCTCTGGCTTGCACTCTTCTCAACAGTTTATTTGTCAGCTGGAACCGCAACAGTTTATTTGGGTTGCAAGTTATAAACCTTGTACTGAGAGGTTTGTTTAGACATGTCAATGCTTATTTCTAACTTTTTCCTTTCATGTGAAAGCTAGATTTGTTTATTGTCTCTTTATTGTGTTTTTAAGATTTGGCTCCTTTTAATTGTTTTTAATTTTATTTACTTTTATTGAACGATTATTTGTAGCATTGTTTGTTGTTTTTTTTTTGTTATTAGTAATATACCAATCCTTATGCTCCAATAACATTTGACTATAAACATTTAGCAAATCAAAGTTAATAGCATTTGCCCCCAGGGACACTCCAAGCACAAAAATTACCTTAGCCTTCTCCCAGCCCCCAAAGAGTTTCGTATAATATTTGTGTTTGGTGGGATATAAATGAGGGGGGTTAAAGAAAAAGAAACAAGCTCTATTTCCAGAATGGTTCGTGTATTTGGGCCAGAAAAAATAGAGCCTAATCTTTTAGAACATTTAACACTGTTTGGTCATGGGAGCTTATAGAGTTTGACAATTGTGTTGTATGCTTTAGGGAATTAAAAAAAATTGCAGTTGATTGGAAAGACCACCAAATTTTCATAGAGTTTTGGCGAAGAACCTCAGTATATCTTCACTAATTTTTTTTTTTTAAAAAACAGCTCTCCATAACATGGACAAGAAGTCTAGCACCTAAAAAAAACGATTTTCCATTAACAACACAGGAGATTTAGGGTAAGTATTTTTTGTTCCATCTGGTTTTGGATTAAAAATTTATTTTTTAAAAAAAAATTATGAATTGAAATGAATGAATTTGTTATTTGAGATGAGGCATTTGAGGTTGATTGATACTTGAGATATAGAAAAAATAGTTTGTTTGTGGCTTTTTTCATCTTGATTTGAAATGTAAATTTGGTTGATAAGTGGATTTATACATATGAAAATATTTGTTTTACAGGTTGCTTTACCTTTTGTGGACCTTCTCATAATCTCTAATCGTGTAGGCCATTACTTTTGCTATCCACTTTCAAGGAATGTTTAACAAGGTATTTTCATGCCTTTTTTTTTATTAGACAGTGTTATGATTCATGATTGTTTCGTTCTTTCTTTCAAGTTATTTTCTGCTAAATTTGTTTAAATATCTTTGTTTTTGTAGAAGGAGTTTAAGTTGAATTAATAGCTAAATCTGAATTTATCTAAAACTAAATTCAGATTTAACTATATATAAAAAAACCCCTTGAAAATCTAGAAACTCAAGTCTCACGCAATATGTATGGTTCCAACTATTCATAAGCTCTACCTTGAAGATAAGCCCAATAATATAGACTCGGTCTTGGATAAGAATTTAGTTTTCATGAACTCAAAAGGAAGAGCTTAGCTCATATTTTGAATCTTAATATTTTACAATTATGGCTATTCAAATTAATAGCACCAGGGACAATTTAATTTTTTTTTTGTACTTAAGTTTTCATTCGTTTAAAAACAAGTATGTTGTATTAGTTTATGTTCAATTCTCTCTATGTGAACAAGACAGTGGAAGTAGGGAACAACTTCTTTGTTCACTAAGCCGATCAAGTCGTGGCTGAAAAAGCCAAAACCTTGCAATATCATATTGTAATCTCTCTTAACATTGAGTTTTAATTGCAATTAGGGTTTTTGACTTGACTGGATACATTTGATTCTATCACAATTTTTTTTATTAATTTATTTATTCCTTAAAATGAATGGATTCGTTGTTTAATTTTTAATTGCTCTTGATGCTTTATTCCTTAATTTCTTCCCTCTGATTTTGTGTGCAATCAAGAGAACTAGCTTTGCTTGCAATTTCAATTCTCGCTGTCATTTTCTTAGACAATTTATGTCACCAAAAAGCTTTGGTTGAGACAAACAACTGCACCATCTTCACTTTTGTCTTTTCTACTTTGAACATTTTTGTCACTCAAAGGCTAATTGAATTTTAATAACTTAAGTTTTGAGGTGTTATTTTGCTTTGCTGGAAAATATATAATTGATGATATGTGTTTTTTAAAAAGGTGTTGCCTGAACTCATGCTTAGTGTTATGTGTTTTTTTTTTTAAAAAAACTAATTGAACTCATGTTAATGGTTATTTAAAGAGATACATTCCTAAATGAAAGATGCTTAAGAATAAAAAATAATAATATGTTGAAGATTTTTCCATTTGGGTGTTAATTGCTAGGTTAACTAATGAAATAATTTAGGCAATCAAGGTTATTACTTCTATGCTTCAAAACGGAGAATTAAATTGTTTATTGGTTTGACATGGTAATTTAAGGTGTTATATGTTGAATTAAGAATTTTTGACATGTTGTTTTTTATTTCCTTGACCTATGAATTAAATTATATATAGTTAGCAATTAAATTACCACTTTAAATTTCAGTTTGTATGATTTCTGCCTGAAATGGTTTACAACTTTATGCTTAACCATTATTGTTTTATCGGGTTCTATTTTCTCTCCATGAATAGACATTGCTCATTTCAAGACCTTTCAATTCAATTACATGTGATTGCTGGCTATTTTTGTTTTCAACAATACTTGCATAGATTCTCTTTCTGAAATTATGTTGTTTGTTGCCATGACTTTAATTAATTTTAGTTGCATGTAATTAGTGGCTGAATTATCGCTTTGAATTGAATTGCATATGATGGGTGGTTGAATTGGTTTTCAACAAGATTTTGATTGGAAAAAAAATTGTTCATTTAATATCAAATCTGTTTTTTGTAGCAAATCCCACTCACTTTCTTTATTGTTGTACTTGCTTCTTTCCATTGCAACAACTATCATTTTTGCAGCCGAATGAACACATTTTTCATAATTATTTTCTTTCGGTTTTCATAATTGCATTTCTTTTTTTATTGTTGTTATTGTCCATCTCTCAAGTTCAAATTTGCTTGGTGGCTATCTATTTTTCACCATTTGTTGCAGGCATACTATTCCAATTAGTGTTGAACTATCTCTGGCTATCTATTTTTCACCATTTGTTGCAGGCATACTATTCCAATTAGTGTTGAACTATCTCTAGGTTGTGAAGAGCTGCAACACCACCTTTTTCTTGTGTCACTCAAGTTACATGTGTACCATTATTTTCAGGCTTTACCTCTTTTTTGCTATATTTTTCTTTTCCATTTTATGTTTGTTTTTTTACAAATTAATTCATTTTGTTTTTTTTTAAATATTAGAAATATATTGATGTATTAGAAATATATTGAAATACTTTGTTGATAAAGTATTAGAAATATATTGAAATAAAGGTAAAAAAAACAAGTGCATGTCATGATCATTCATTTTCAAGAACAAAAGGTTGTGCTCCATAGGCTATAAAACCACATATGCCAAACAAATACATGTTTTTTATTTAAATATTACTTTGTCCTTGCAAAATTAATGTAACCCATCATTATATAAAAACACCGACTCTTTACTGAAACCCATCATTATTTAAATATTACCTTGTCCATGCAATTTTAATTTTGATTTTGGGTCCATGCTTTTTATAGTTGAGAGTTTTTTACTGTAATCCATGTGGTCTTTTTAATTGGTAAGGGCTATCATGTGACATTGTTTTTTTTCATTTCAGTAACCACAGTTCCCTTTATTCTTTTCATTTGCTTCTGTAGTTTTTTTTTTTTCCTTTTCCTGTCATCTTATCTATATGCCTTTGAATGGCTTCCATGTTTTTTTTTCCCAGTTTACAAAGTAATGTGTGAGTTGTATTGTGTTATCTCATTCCCTTGTAACATGATTAGTATAATGCATATATTATCTAATAACATTTTTTTTCCTTCACTATGTTCACACAAAGCCTTAGGTTGCTTCATTGTTGTTAAGCTTCATGTTGTTTTGTTCCCTTTTAAAAAAATTGTTATTTAAGATGAGGCATTTGAAGTTGATTGGTGCTTCAGATATGAGAAAAAACAATTTGTTTGTGGTTTTTTCCATTTGGATTTTAGGTGCTAATTTGGCTTATTAGTAGATTTATGCATCTGAAAATGTTTGTTTTACAGGTTGCTTTATTTTTTGTGGACCTTCTCAGAATCTTTAATCGTGTAGGCTATTGGTTTTGCTATCCACTTTCAAGAAATGTTTAACAAGGTATTTTCATGCCTCTTTTTTTATTAAACAGCGTTCTAGTTTTTAGTTGTTTCATTCTTTCTTTCAAGCTATTTTCTACTAATTTTTTTAAAATATCTTTGTTGTTGTTGAAAGAGCTTAAGTTAAATTAATCAATGCTTATTCTTTGTTTGCATGATAGCTTGACATTAGGGTGTTGTTTTGCTTTGCTAGAAAATATATGCTTGCTGATATGTGTTTTTTTTTTTTTTTTTAAAAAGGTGTTGCTTGAACTCATGCTTAGTGATATGTGTTTTAAGAAAGAGTTGATTGAACTCATGTTGGAGGTTATTTAAAGAGATGCATTCCGAAATGAAATATGCTTAAGAATAAGAAAAAACAGTATGTTGAAGATTTTTCCATTTGGATGTTAATTGCTAGATTAGCTAATGAAATAATACAGGGAATCAAGGTTATTACTTCTATGCTTGAAAACATAAAATTAAATTGTTTATTAGTTTGGCATGGTCATTTAGGGTGCTACTATTGAATAAAGAATTTGTGACATGTTGTTTTATTTTTCCTTGGCCTTTGAATTAAATTATATATAATTAGCAATTAAATTATCACTTTAGATTTCAGTGCATCTAATTTGTGCCTAAAATGGTTTACAACTTTATGCTTAGTCATTATTGTTTTATTGGGTTTTATCCTCTCAACAAATATACATTGCTCATATCAAGATTTTTCAATTCAATTACATATGATTGCTAGCTACTTTTGTTTTCAACAACACTTACATAAAGAAAATTTTCTTTCTGAAATTATGTTGTTAATTGCCATGACTTTAATTAATTTCAGTTGCATGTAATTAGTGGTTGAATTGTCGTTGCTTTGAAGTGGATGCATATAATTAGTGGTTGAATTGGTTTACAACAAGATTTTGATGGAAAATAAAATTGCTCATTTGGTATCACCTTTGTTTATTGCAACAAATTCTGCTCACTTTCTTTATTAGTGCATTTGCTTCTTTTCATTGCAATGACTATTATTTTTGCAGCACATTAAACACATTTTTCATAATTATTTTTTATCGATTTTCATAATCATACATATTTTTTTATTATTGTTATTATCCATCTCTAAAGTTCAAATTTCCTTGCTAACTTTCTATTTTTCACCATATGTTATAGGCATGTTATTTCAATTGGTGTTGAACTATCTCCAGGTTGTAGGAAATTGAAACACCACCTTCTTCCTGTCTCACTCAAGCTCTAGGTATACCTTTATTTTCAAACTTGACCTGTTTTTTGCCTGCAACTTTGTCATTGTATTTTTCTTTTCCATTAAATGCTTGCTTTTTTATGAATTAATTTGGATTTTTATATATGTTCATGTTTCCTTTATTGCATAATTAACTTTTTTGGTCAATTTTTTAATCTTATTCTTTCATTAAGTAGTTTGCTTTTAATTGTTTTCCATTGAAATTTTCAATTTTTGTCATATTATTAAAATTACCTTGATTGGAAAATTATAAACCATTACCTTACGATTTAGTTTTTGTTAGATTTTGAATTAAATTGTATATAAGTGGCAATTGAATTATCACTTTAGATTTGATTTCGTATAATATGGTTGGAATCATTAACAACATTGTGCTTAACCATTATTTTTTTTATTCTATTTTCTCCACAACAATATACATTACTCATGTCAAGGCTTTTCGATTCAATTACATATGATGACCGACTAATTTTATTTTCAACAATGCTTGCATTAAAAAAAATTTGTTTGTTAGGATTATGTTGTTAATTCCTATGATTTTAATTTGAACATGTAATTGGTGGCTGAATTAATGCTTTTAATTGCATTGCATAT
This sequence comes from Populus euphratica, assembly GCF_000495115.2. Taxonomy (NCBI): domain Eukaryota; kingdom Viridiplantae; phylum Streptophyta; class Magnoliopsida; order Malpighiales; family Salicaceae; genus Populus; species Populus euphratica. The sequence continues at coordinate 198,872 of NW_011500138.1, forward strand.
AATTAGTGACTAAATTGGTTTACAACAAGAATATGGTGAGAAAAATTTTTGTTCATTTTGTAGCACCTCTATTTATTGCGAGAATTTCCACTCATTTTCTTTATTTTGTTGCATTTTCTTCTTTCTATTGGAACTACTCTAAATTTTACGGCATAATGAACACACTTTACGTTTTGAATTTGATTGCATATAATTTGTGGCTTAATTGGTTTACACCGAGAATTTATTGAGAAAAAAAATGTTCATTTCATACCACCTTTGTTTATTGCAACAAATGTCACACACTTTCTTTATTATTGCATTCGCTTCTTTCCATTGCAACAACTCTGAATTTTGCAGCAGAATGAACATATTTTTCATAATTGTTTGCTTGCAATTTTTGTAATCACATGTATACATTGCTCATGTCAAGGCTTTTCGATTCAATTACATATGATGACCGACTAATTTTATTTTCAACAATGCTTGCATGAAAAAAAATTTCTTTGTTAAGATTATGTTGTTGATTCCCATGATTTTAATTTGAGCATGTAATTGGAGGCTGAATTAATGCCTTTAATTGCATTGCATATAATTAGTGACTAAATTGGTTTACAACAAGGATATGGTGAGAAAAAAGTTTGTTCATTTTGTAGCACCTCTATTTATTGCAACAATTTCCACTCATTTTCTTTATTTTGTTTCATTTTCTTCTTTCTATTGGAACAACTCTAAATTTTACAGCATAATGAACACGTTTTATGTTTTGAATTCGATTGCATATAATTTGTAGCTTAATTGGTTTACACCGAGAATTTGTTGAGAAAAAAAATGTTCATTTCATACCACCTCTGTTTATTGCAACAAATGTCACACACTTTCTTTATTATTACATTTGCTTCTTTCCATTGCAAAAACTCTGAATTTTGCAGCAGAATGAACATATTTTTCATAATTGTTTGCTTGCAATTTTTGTAATCACATGTATTTTTGTTGTTGCTGTTATTATCCACCTCATAAATTTAAATTTGCTTCGTGACTTTTTATTTTTTACCATTTGTTGCAGGTCTGTTATTCCAATTATTGTTCAACTATCTCCACGTTACAGGAAGCTAAAACACCACATTTTTCCTGTCTTACTGCAGCTACAGGTGCACCTTTATTTTCAAACTTAGCGTATATTTTTCATGCTTTCTTTGTTGCTGTATTTGTATTTTCCATTTTATGCTTCATTTTTTTTCAAATCAATGTGATTTTTTTCATGTGTTCATGTTTCCTCTATTTCATGATTAAATTTTCTGTTTGATTTCTTATTCTTTTATGGAATTTTTATTTCTTTTCCATTTATATTCTCAATTCTAACCATGTTATTAAAATTGCCTTGATTGCCTATCTTTGATCATTTAAATTTATCTTTTAACTTTTAGAAGCAACGACTTTATGACTAGCAATCGACAAAGATTACAACCATTCCATGATGTTGGACCTGGTGTTTCTTCACCATACAACTCAACAAGCCATATTTATAGTGAAGGAAATTTGGGCGATAAAATTTTTTCATTCACACAAGCAACACCGTACAACTCTGATCATCTAACCAATGACCACTCGCTTTTACATACTACTGATGATGATGCATCATGTTCTACTTCCTTACAAGGAAATTATTCAATCTCGAATAATAGCACCTCTTCATCAATAGCATCAACAAGTCAGGCACATCTTGCATATGGATTTCCCTTCGATGAAAATGTCAATAACAATACTAGCTTTGAGACTAACACCACACATGGACCAATTGCTTATCAAAGCCTATTGGTTGGCCAATCTGAATACCAAAAAAAATGAAAAAGTGAGTTTACCTTGAAATTTCCCCAACTCTCATTCATTTTTTTATACCTTATATCATTCATGTTCTCTTTTTTTCATTATCTTTCATTTTCTTTGTAATTTCTAGGGGAAACATGCGAGTATGTTGACTTTGGTGATAAGACTTTTACATGTCGCCATTGTAATGCGCTTTTTTGGCTCCAAGAACGTCTTGCACGTTCATCCAAAAAGAATCCATCTTTCTCACTTTGTTGCCTTAATGGTCGAGTTTCCCTTCCAGCTATGCAACCAACTCCTCCAATTCTTGATTTTCTTCTTGATCCCAGCAATGGTTCTGCCTCAAAAAAATTTCGGGATAATATACGAGCTTATAACTCTATGTTTGCTTTCACATCAATGGGCGCAAAGATTGATACTTCTGTTAATGATCAACCAGCTCCATATGTGTTTAAGATAAGTGGTCATTGTCATCATTTAATGGGCTCTCTCTTACCTGTAGATGGAGAATCTCCAAAGTTTGCACAGCTCTACGTGTTTGACACTGCTCACGAAGTTGCAAATAGACTTTTACCATTTACAAGAAACTCCAAATCATCATCTTTAGATGAGAACATTGTTGTGGATCTTTTAAGAATGCTTGATGAAACGAATGAGCTTGCCAAATTATTTCGCAAAGCTAGAGACAAAACTCAAAATATTCAATCTGTTGATTATAAACTTCGCTTACTTGGAAAGCGAAGCCATGATTCACGCCAATATGATGATCCTACATCAAATGACATTGGTGGATTAGTTGTTGGAGATATTGGAGATTTTTTCTCGGAACGAGATATAATTATTGAATGCTTCTCAGGTTCTTTAAAAAGGATCTCAAAATTACATCCAAAATTCATGGCATTACAGTATCCCCTTTTGTTTCCTTATGGTGAAGATGGCTACTCCTGTAATATTATGTTTGTTGATCATGGACTTGAAAAAACAAGGAAAAGGTCAAGAGTTCCGATGCGAGCTTATTATGCTTACCTTATCAATGAAAGGCCTGGGTGCGATAATACCATCATTAAAGGAGGTCGTTTGTACCAATAATTCTTGGTCGATGCATTTGTTAATGTTGAAGAAGATCGTCTTGATTATATCAGAGCTAATAAAAAAGATTTACGTACAGAAGTTTATAAAGGTATCCATGAAGCTGTGTTTAATGGGGATGTTGAAGGTTTCTCAGCTGGGAAAATCATTGTTCCATCTTCTTTAACTGGTAGCCACGTTATATGATCAATAATTATCAAGATGCAATGGCTATATGTAGAGCCTATGGAAATCCTGACCTATTTATTACTGTGATTAGTACTTAAAAGTGCATTTTTATCATGGTTTTATATCATCATTTTGCACTTGAAGTATCAATAACTCCTTAACTAAAATATGTTTTATAATAATGTATCTAATAATATAAGATACCTATAATTTGTGGTAAATGTCTATTTTTAATGCAGGTCTATCACATAAATGAAAGGATTGATTGATGACTTGAAGAACTTAAATTGCATGGATAAAGAGATGGTCAAACTTAGAGAAGAGATGTCGGTGCAATCCAAACCGGAACACTGTTCGGTAATTGGGTTATATCTGGAGCTACAGATCTCAGATTTAGGTCCAATTTATATGGATGGAAAGGTAAGACATAGGCCTACAACTTTCATATGGAGCCCAAGATCTAAAAAGGCCATTATCAAGTCCAAATTGTAGCAACAACAAAGAAGCCCGAATCTGTCTTCCAGCCCGAGCACTGTTCGGTATTTTAGCCATATCTGGAGTTCTAGAAGTCCAAATAAGCTAAATTTGTTACATAAGATAGCTGAGACAATTGCCTACAACTTTCATGTTTGCAACTGGCTCTAATTTTGACGTTATCAATAACGTTTTGGGCAGACAAGAGAAGATAAGGATTGTCACCAAGTCAAAAGTTGGCCACCCACTTATCAATTAGTCATCAAATCAATAGTTCCCAATTTTGGCCTATAAAAGGAGGCACTTGCCATGCATTTAGGCATCTTGGTTTCCAGATCAAGATCATGCTCTTCCTTTCTCTCTTTGTATTTTTTATGCTTTGTTTTCATTAATATTAAGTTTATGCCTTTCATTTCCTTTCCTTTACTTAGTTAACTTTTATGTTGTTATTTTGTTTATCTATTTTTCTTTTTTTCATTATGTCTAGCTAAGTTAATTATGTCAAGGTAAAAAGGTTACACTAATGGTGTGAGAATAAGTATAATGTAAACTTAATATGGACTTTAATGTTTGATACTAACATGTTTTATATTGCTTATCTTGTTCACTCTTTAATACTTTGCTTGTTAAATGACTAATCTTGATTTATGTTGTATAACACTTGGTACAAAAAATGCTTGGCACTTTCATAGCCCATAATGTATGGTATAACCGACACCTAAGCTATGAAAGGAACTTGATTTGTTGTTAACATAAGTTATAATCATGAATGCTTGACGAGATATACAAGTATTAGCATTAATTGAATAAGATGACTAATGTAATCATGTTAACAATATATAATATGATTGGAACCTCCTTTGTGTGTGGTTTCCAATTCAATAATAAGAGTTTATACTATACTTGTTTGATATACCATTAGTGGAACCTCTAACCTTGACATTTGTTATTATTATTGTTTAATCCTTATATTAATATTCCATCTCCAAGTTCTCATCATCATCTTCTCTTCTTCTTCTCCTTCTTTATTATTATTATTATTATTATTATTATTATTATTACTACTACTACTACTACTATTAATACTATTATTATTATTATTATTATTATTATTATTATTATTATTGTTGTTGTTAATGTTGTTTTATAATTGTTGTTTATAATTTGTACAATTAACCTCCCTGTGGTTCGACCCCGGTCTTGCCGGGTTATTTATTACTTCGACACTCCTGCACTTGGGAGAAGACATCAACCTTTTAGTCGTGTCAACCATCATTAAAGGAGGTCGTTTGTACCAATAATTCTTGGTCGATGCATTTGTTAATGTTGAAGAAGATCGTCTTGATTATATCAGAGCTAATAAAAAAGATTTACGTACAGAAGTTTATAAAGGTATCCATGAAGCTGTGTTTAATGGGGATGTTGAAGGTTTCTCAGCTGGGAAAATCATTGTTCCATCTTCTTTAACTGGTAGCCACGTTATATGATCAATAATTATCAAGATGCAATGGCTATATGTAGAGCCTATGGAAATCCTGACCTATTTATTACATTCACATGTAATGTTAATTGGCCGGAGATACGAAAGGAGCTTATGAAAGGTTGAATTTACAAACATGAAGACAAGCCTGATATCATTACACGTATTTTTAGATCGAAGGTTATTGATATGTTAGCCTTCATAAAATCAGGCAAGCCTTTTGGTCAGATAATTGCAGGTGCCTTATCTTTATCTCATTTCTTCTAAACATTACAACTTTGTATTCTTATTAGGATTGTTTGGCTTAGTTTTATTTTTATTTTGTAGATGTTTGTGCAATTGACTTTCAAAAGAGGGGTTTGCCACACACTCATATATTGATTTGGCTACACTCAAATTTTAAATGTCGTACACCTGAAGATGTTGATTCCATTGTTTCAGCTGAAATCCCTGACAAATTTACAGATCCAAAATTCTATGAAATTGTTTCAAGATTCATGATGCATGGTCCATGTGGTCTTGCAAATCTAAAATCTCAGTGCATGAACGAGGGAATTTGCTCAAAAAAATTCCCAAAAAAATTCAAGACACAAACAGTTTTTGATGATAATGGCTTTGTTTATTACAGACGTCGTGATCTTAAAGACAATTTTGTTATCAAAAATGGCATTCAGCTCAATAACAGATATGTTGTTCCATATAATAGGGAACTCTTATTACGATACAATGCCCACATAAATATTGAGATCTGTTGTCAGTCAATGTTAATTAAGTATCTTTTTAAGTACATAAGCAAGGGCTCTAACAGATGTAGAGTTGTTGTTGAAAAAGATCGTGCTGATGAGATCCATACGTATATGAATTGTCGTTTTATATGCCCATATGAAGCGGTCTGGCGTCTTCTAGAATTTCCAATACATTCAAGATCACCTCCTATTGAGCGACTTCAAATCCATTTGCCATTGCATCAAAATGTTGTTTACTCGGGAAATGAAACTCTACCATCAGTACTTCAAAAACCAGGTATTAAAAAAACAATGCTCACAGAATGGTTTGCACGTAATAGAATCGATCATGAAGCACGTCAACTTTACTACTCAGAATTTCCACATAAATATATTTGGGATCCTGGTAAAAAAGAATGGATTCCAAGATCAAAAGGTTTTAGTCTTGGTCGATTAACATATGTTCACCCTGCTTCAGGAGAGCTCTATTTTCTAAGACTACTCCTTAACCATGTAAGAGGAGCGTTAAGCTTTGATTATCTAAAAAATGTTTCGGGTGTTGTGCATCCAACATTTCAACTTGCTTGCAAGACCTTGGGACTTTTAGGGGATGATAAAGAATGGGAGGACGTCTTTTGTGAGGCCATGGCTACTGCAACATCTCCTCAAATTAGGAATCTCTTTGTCAGTGTTGTTCTTTTCTGTGATGTTGCTGATCCAGAAGTTTTGTTCAGTAAATTCTGACGCTCAATGTATGATGATATTATCACCCGTTTCAAGTCTAGCTTTGTCATGCCTAATCTTAAATTATTCGATGTTGAGCTTAAAAACTATGTTCTATATCAGCTTGAGCTTCTCTTCAATGTTGCTGGCACATCTCTTGAAAAACACAAGCTTCCAATGTCTGATGCGTGTTTATTGTCAGAAATAAAGAATAAGCTTTTAAGAGAAGAGCTTAACTACGATATTGCAGATCTTATATGTCAGCTTTCCCACAACTCAATCAATGTCAACTAAATGTTTATGATTGTGTTGTTAGATCTATCCTTGAAAAAAGACAAGACTTAATTTTTGTTTATGGCCATGGAGGAACTGGGAAAACATTTTTATGGCAGACAATAATTAATCGGTTGAGATCAGATGGTTTGATTGTCCTTGCTGTTGCATCATCGGGTATCGCATCACTTTTGCTTCCTGGTGGCCGCACAGCTCATTCAAGATTTAAGATCCCCCTTACTGTTTCTGATACTTCATCGTGCGAGATTAAAAAAAAAACTGATCTTGCATGCCTTCTAGAAATGACCTCTCTAATTGTATGGGATGAGGCTCCAATGAATAATCGGTGTTGCTTTGAAGCATTGGACCGCTCACTTCGTGATGTCTTAACAAATGGTAATGACTTGCCTAATGATAAACCATTTGGTGGGAAATCAATTTTGTTAGGAGGAGATTTCAGACAGATTTTACCTGTTATTCTCGGAGGAACAAAGGAAGACATTGTTCATGCATCTCTTTGCAGCTCTGTTTTGTGGTCTAAATTTAAAGTTCTCACTCTTACAGAGAATATGAGGCTATCATCCAATGGACTTTCAAATGATCAAAAGAAAGAGCTTGCTATTTTTGCCAACTGGATTCTTGCAATTGGTGATGGAACTCAACATGATGCTTTATTCCCTGATGATTCTGATGCATCCATGATTAAAATACCGCAAGATCTTTTGCTTGAACCTGGATCTAACCCCATATTAGCAATTGTTTCAGCTGTATATCCCTCTATTCGTGATATCAATATTAATCCATGCTATTTTAGAGAGAGAGCAATTGTAACTCCAAGAAATGCTACAGTTTCTGAAATCAATGATTTTATCTTAAACATGTTGCCAGGAATGAAGCGGATTTACCTAAGTAATGATACTGTTTGCAAAACATCGAGCGATGGTGATAATGCAGATATTTTGTATCCCGTTGAATTTATCAATCAACTTGAGTTCAATGGAGTGCCATCCCACACAATTTCCTTGAGAATTGACACACCAATAATGCTTTTACGCAATCTTAATTTATCAGCTGGCTTATGTAACGGAACAAGACTTATTGTTACGCAACTTGCTGAGAGGGTCATAGAAGCTCAAATAATAACAGGGTCTTCTATTGGAAATCGTGTATTTATTCCAAGGATTGTTTTTCCAATAAATGATGCAAAATGTCCATTCACAATTAAACGAAGACAATTTCCTATAAGACCGTGTTATGCCATGACAATAAATAAAAGTCAAGGACAATCATTGAAAGTTGTCGGGGTTTTTCTCAAGGATCAAGTTTTCACTCATGGATAATTATATGTTGCTCTTTCACGGGTTACATCAAGACAAGGACTAAAGATTATCACATGCGATGCTGAAGGAAATCATTCAATCTATGTGAAAAACATTGTGTATAAAGATGTTCTTAGCTCTTTATCAGTGTCTTAATCTCTCGGAACCACGTGTTATTTAATTGTCAATCTTTTACTCCCTATCTTTTTTTCTTTTCTAAGGTGATGCTTTTTATAAAAGAAATTGTTTTTTTTTATTCATCATTTTTAATTTGGGCATGTTTCCATTTTTTGTTTTTCCCCATTCATTTTAAATTAAATATTTGTCATACATCTCATTCTTTTTATTAATATTAGCATTACTATTTTTATCATTGCTCCTAATGTTGTTTTTTGTTAATCATTTGTAGGACAATGGCTCTACCTATAAAACAGTTTAAAAAATACAACTTCTACCCTTCATTACGAGCTAGGGCCTGTCGAGTTTGGATTGCAAAATTTAATGGTCAGCCAAGCAGTTTTAATTGTGTTTTTGTTGACAATCAGGTATAATTTATCATGAAGATATAACCACTAATAAATTTTATTTTTCATATATTTAAATGTTTGAATAATACATGTCCACTCATTTCTGAATATTTTCTTTATTTTGGCAATTTAACATTTTTTTCACTTAACTTAAGATTCCCTATCGAAAACCAAGTTTCCTTTCCTTTTTAATTAATTATTATGAAGCTATAATTAAGTTCACCACTAAACCAGTAATTGCTTATTCAACTTATGGAAAAAACTTTTTCAATATTGAAATTGTAAAAAAAAAATAACATAATGAATTTTTAGCATCCATTTATAATTTACAATCAACTTTGTTTTCTACATGTTTAAAAAACCAGACAAACCCTAAGCATAGCATTTACTTTCTATAATCCATAGAAAATTTCATAGAGCTCAGGTAAGTTTTATATATTCTATTACTTGACATGATTTAATCTAAAACTTTGAGAGATTTTATGATGCATTCACTATTAACTACACCAATTCACCATGGAAATCTCAGTTACAACTCCATACTAGAGCCACGATTTACCAGGTATATTACACCAAGTTATACACAAGAATTTACAAGCAACCAAGAACTATATTTATCTTTTATTCTATATATCTTTTATATACAGCTTTCATTTATACAATGGTCTACAATAATTAATTATAATATATGTGCATCCTACTAGAAATAATGTTTTACCTTCACCTCAATATATGTTTGTTAACTTAGAAAATCTTCCTTCAAATTCATAGATTGTATACATAACAACCAATTTAAACATTCTAAGAAATATTAAGACATAAAATCTCTTAAATTCATTATTAAAATCATTCCTTTAACTTAATGTTCCAGTAGTACCAATACCTCACTTCTAATGTCATCAAAACTCTTCTTTAAATAATTTACAAAACCTTATTACATATTGCATTCAAAATTCTAAACCTTATTACATATTGCATTAAAAATTCTAATCCATTTGGTTGTTGGAATGGTGAACAATTATTTTTTTCATTCAATATTAATCTCTTATATATATAGGGTGGAGCTATTCAAGCTTTAGCTAAAACAAGGGATCTCCCAACATTTACAGCAACAATTATTGAAGGAAATCACTATGAAATCAAAGGATTCTATAGGATCTCCTAACATTTGCAGCAACAATTATTGAAGGAAATCACTATGAAATCAAAGGATTCTATACTTATGAAAACAGAGTAGTAAACACAGTTGCTGCCTATGATGCTGTAATTGATCTCAAATCTAACACAAAAATTACAGGCATTGAAGCTATTACACCTCATGTTCCTAGATACTACTTTAATTTTATTGACTATGCACATATTCTGACCAAATCAAAAAGCTCCAGAATTCTTACAGGTTTAGCATTTACTTCATTCATTTAGCCTATTATAAAACATTTCTATTATTGAACTCAACTTGATAACATCACTTAAAGGCATTCATTCCTGTTTTTTAAGATGTCCTTGGAAGACTTAAAGCATTGCAACCACTTGAACAAGTTATGGTGCGTGGACAGACGCTCGAAAATAAGAGAGAATTCATGCTTGAGAACATTCGGTGAGTTGAAAAATTAAATGCAAATTACCTTACTTTTATCAAGCTTATTGATCTAATTTATTTTGTATTTTCTTTCAAAGTGGTGAGGAGCTTCGCATAACTCTTTGGGGTGATAGTGCTAGAGATTTTAATGAACTCGCTCTTCATAACCTACCATCTCCTGTTATTATTGCGTTTGCTGGATTTTGTGTCATAGAATTTAAGGGTAATCTTAACTTTCATTTAATTTTTTTTCTAAAAATAATTTTTTTTAAGATTTTTATTTTCATTCTGATCCAACTAATTCTCCTTTCATTTTATTACAAAAAAACTCTTTTGTTCACAAGGAAAACCAAATCTTAACAATACAGTCACCTCTCTTTGGTACTTCAATCCAGACATACCAGAATGCTTAGCATATAAACATTTGTAAGTTATTCCAATATCAACCATCCCTCTTATGCTTTTCCATTATCAATTTTTTTCTAACTAATTATTTTTTCACTATCTTTTTTAATTGATTGTACATGCAGCTTTGCACAACTACCTGTTGAAATACAACAACTCCCTTCATCATCAAATATTGTTTTATCGATAGAGGAACAAATCAAAGAAAATAGGAGAACAATACATGAGATTCTTTGCATGAATCCTTATGAGCACAAGGTTACTTTTTAAACCCTTTTATTATTAGCTTTGATAACATGCTTTACCTTCTTCATATAATTAGTTTTTTAAATTTCATTTAACCACATTCCTAAAACATATATTTCCTTGTCATTACCAGCATCTAAGATTCACCTGTCAAGCTTCGATTGTTGACTTTGATTTTCCCAATGACTGGTGGTATCCAAGTTGTCCAAAATGCAACAAAAAACTTAGTGGGGGCGAAAACAAATTACACGTGCATGGATCATGATGCTATCACCTCTCTTCCAGTCCCATGGTAACTCATCTAATTTCACAACTAAAGCAATATTAAGATGTTAGATAAAAAAAATAATATTCCTCGGATACATTATCATAAACTTCTTATTAATGAACATGTCATCAATTTTATATTATAGGTTTCGCTTAGAATGCATTGCTACTGATGGAGAAGATGTCACTAGTTTTCTTCTATTTGGGAAAACCGCGGAGAACTTTTTTGGATCATCAGCCCATCATTATGTCTATGATAAAAAATTTATTGATCCCTCAGTTCTTCCTCCTGCCATGGCAGCAAAGTTAAACAAAAACATGATTTTTCAGCTTCGATTTGGTGCTTTCAGATCCATCACCAACAGATGTGAGGTTATCATTACTAATATCTTTGACGACACCACAAATAAGAGCATCCATTTTTTTAGAAACACCAACTCCAGAAACTAAATCATCTGCTACATCCAAGACATCTACTCCATTAAGCTCTATGAAACAAGTTCTTATAGCTCCATTAACTCCACAAACTACTATCACACAACTTAGGATTGCTCCTAATTCCTTGGAGACACCACCTCAGAACATATCACCAAACAAGGAAACAAGCATAAACAGTGAAGCACGACGTGCACTTGATTTTGAAGCTGCAACACAGCAACTTAGGCAAGTTTACATTTCCTCACACTTTCTTTACATTTTTTTTTGTCCTTGACACGTGCTAAATTTGATTGTTCTTAACCTATGATGCTTATGCCATGCATCTCTTTAACTCCTTTGATTACAATAGTCATAAAGATGAGCATGACAAAGCAATTGAAGTCCAAGGAAACTTAGGAGACATAGCTACATCTGAGACATTTGATCACTCACTTCCTCCTTTGAAAAAACAACGGACAACATCCTCATCATCCTTAAAGGTTTGATTTTTAACCTCACATTCTTATAAATCATTGTCCAATTTGTCCAACATGCCTTTTATTTGTTATTTATTTTCTAATTCTATTTGTCTTTTATTATTTTACATTTACCTATTTCTCTTCACTTCACAGCTTATAATTGATGAGTTCTTCTCTTCTTTACATGCTAATTATAACATTGAATACAATTCTTAAAAGAGAAAAAATCATTCCTTGGCTAATTTATATATCAATATTAATAATTTTCATTAAAACGAATGAATTAGTAAAGGATATACATATATTAACAAGAATATAATATTAAAAAAAACATATTTATTAAGTGCACACAATAAATACTCATATAAAGAAGAAATCATTACAATTATATATGTGCATATGTTACTTAAACAATTGCAACAAATATGGTTACTTTCTTGGTGAATGCTGCAAATTAAAGTCATCCCAGAGATTGGGGAACCATGACGCCAATTCTTGATACAGGATATGCACAATGGATAATCCACATTCAGGCAGGGCTGCAATCTTTCTTTCAGGTGCTGTAGGCTTTGAAAGCACACTATCCATGCATACACTGCACTTAATTTCTTCATTATGTTTTAATGTCACAAGAAACTTTTGTTTCGTTTCTTCTCACATGATTTCAAATGCTCCCCTCTTTCATCTTCCCTGAAGAAATATTCACAACAATGTGATGTTGGAGTTTTTCGAGAGAAAAAGTTTTTTTTTCAGTTTAGGATTTTTATTGCTTTGAAAAAAGTTTTATAATGATTACATAAACTGTATATACAATAATATAAAAAAAAAACATGGTCAATTTTTATATCTTGCTTCATCCACATATTTAACTTCATTTACTGCATAAATGTTGACAAAATTTTCAACCTTCAATTGCATCTATAACACAGAACATAAACATTTTTGTGAAAGCTATTTAACATGTCCAAAAAATACAAATAACAATGACTTGGATTTATTGTCTTTACATCGCAGGAAAACTAGCAATTTCTCTACAAATGACTTGGATTTGGATTTCTATAGCAAGAACATGACTGCTACCTCTGTAATTTTGATATAATTTGCAAACAGTAATCTCCTTTAAGTGCTCAACAATCTAGCAGCTTATTTTCACTTTTGATGTTGTTTATAACTTCATCTATATTATCATGACTATTGTCTCTGTAATTTTCATATAATTTGCAAACAACAATATCCTTTAAGTGCTCAACAATCTGCTAGCTTATTTTCACTTTTGATGTTGTTTATAACTTAATCTATATTATCAAAGCTTTCATACTAGACTTGGCTTCAATTCTCTTCATCATTACCTAGCAATCACTTCTTTCCAATAGATGTTATTTTCATTCTTGCAAAAAAATTACGTCTCCATACACGTAACCTAAGATCACTCGCACCAAAGTGCAGGGACACTACAATGTGTTTATTTTTTTTTCTACAGGTTTAGCATTTACTTCATTCATTTAGCCTATTATAAAAGATTTCTATTATTGAACTCAACTTGATAACATCACTTAAAGGCATTCATTCCTGTTTTTTAAGATGTCCTTGGAAGACTTAAAGCATTGCAACCACTTGAACAAGTTATGGTGCATGGACAGACGCTCGAAAATAAGAGAGAATTCATGCTTGAGAACATTCGGTGAGTTGAAAAATTAAATGCAAATTACCTTACTTTTATCAAGCTTATTGATCCAATTTGTTTTGTATTTTCTTTCAAAGTGGTGAGGAGCTTCGCATAACTCTTTGGGGTGATAGTGCTAGAGATTTTAATGAACTCGCTCTTCATAACCTACCATCTCCTGTTATTATTGCGTTTGCTGGATTTCGTGTCACAGAATTTAAAGATAATCTTAACTTTCATTTAATTTTTTTTCTAAAAATAATTTTTTTTAAGATTTTTATTTTCATTCTGATCCAACTAATTCTCCTTTCATTTTATTACAAAAAACTCTTTTGTTCACAAGGAAAACCAAATCTTAACAGTACAACCGCCTCTCTTTGGTACTTCAATCCGGACATACCAGAATGCTTAGCATATAAACATTTGTAAGTTATTCCAATATCAACCATCCCTCTTATGCTTTTCCATTATCAATTTTTTTCTAATTAATTATTTTTTCACCATCTTTTTTAATTGATTGTACATGCAGCTTTGCACAACTACCTGTTGAAATACAACAACTCCCTTCATCATCAAATATTGTTTTATCGATAGAGGAACAAATCAAAGAAAATAGAAGAACAATACATGAGATTCTTTGTATGAATCCTTATGAGCACAAGGTTACTTTTTAAACCCTTTTATTATTAGCTTTGATAACATGCTTTACCTTCTTCATATAATTAGTTTTTTAAATTTCATTTAACCACATTCCTAAAACATATATTTTCTTGTCATTACCAGCATCTAAGATTCACCTATCAAGCTTTGATTGTTGACTTTGATTTTCCCAATGGCTGGTGGTATCCAAGCTGTCCAAAATGCAACAAAAAACTTAGTGGGGGCGAAAAAAATTACACGTTGCATGGATCATGATGCTATCACCTCTCTTCCAGTCCCATGGTAACTCATCTAATTTCACAACTAAAGCAATACTAAGATGTTAGATTAAAAAATAATATTCCTCGGATACATTATCATAAACTTCTTATTAATGAACATGTCATCAATTTTATATTATAGGTTTCGCTTAGAATGCATTGTTACCGATGGAGAAGATGTCACTAATTTTCTTCTATTTGGGAAAACCGCGGAGAACTTTTTTGGATCATCAGCCCATCATTATGTCTATGATAAAAAATTTATTGATCCCTCAGTTCTTCCTCCTGCCATGGCAGCAAAGTTGAACAAAAGCATGATTTTTCAGCTTCGATTTGGTGCTTTCAGATCCATCACCAACAGATGTGAGGTTATCATTACTAATATCTTTGACGACACCACAAATAAGAGCATCCATCTTTTAGAAACACCAACTCCAGAAACTAAATCATCTGCTACATCCAAGACATCTACTCCATTAAGCTCTATGAAACAAGTTCTTATAGCTCCATTAACTCCACAAACTACTATCACACAACTTACGATTGCTCCTAATTCCTTGGAGACACCACCTCAGAACATATCACCAAACAAGGAAACAAGCATAAACAGTGAAGCACGACGTGCACTTGATTTTGAAGCTGCAACACAGCAACTTAGGCAAGTTTACATTTCCTCACACTTTCTTTACATTTTTTTTTGTCCTTGACACGTGCTAAATTTGATTGTTCTTAACCTATGATGCTTCTGCCATGCATCTCTTTAACTCCTTTGATTACAATAGTCATGAAGATGAGCATGACAAAGCAATTGAAGTCCAAGGAAACTTAGGAGACATAGCTACATCTGAGACATTTGATCACTCACTTCCTCCTTTGAAAAAACAACGGACAACATCCTCATCATCCTCAAAGGTTTGATTTTTAACCTCACATTCTTATAAATCATTGTCCAATTTGTCCAACATGCCTTTTATTTGTTATTTATTTTCTAATTCTATTTGTCTTTTATTATTTTACATTTACCTATTTCTCTTCACTTCACAGCTTATAATTGATGAGTTCTTCTCTTCTTTACATGCTAATTATAACATTGAATACAATTCTTAAAAGAGAAAAAATCATTCCTTGGCTAATTTATATATCAATATTAATAATTTTCATTAAAACAAATGAATTAGTAAAGGATATACATATATTAACAAGAATATAATATTAAAAAAAAACATATTTATTATGTGCACACAATAAATACTCATATAAAGAAGAAATCATTACAATTATATATGTACATATGTTACTTAAACAATTGCAACAAATATGGTTACTTTCTTGGTGAATGCTGTAAATTAAAGTCATCCTAGAGATTGGGGAACCATGACGCCAATTCTTGATGCAGGATATGCACAATGGATAATCCACATTCAGGCAAGGCTGCAATCTTTCTTTCAGGTGCTGTAGGCTTTGAAAGCACACTCTCCATGCATACACTGCACTTAATTTCTTCATTATGTTTTAATGTCACAAGAAACTTTTGTTTCGTTTCTTCTCACATGATTTCAAATGCTCCCCTCTTTCATCTTCCCTCAAGAAATATTCACAACAATATGATGCCGGAGTTTTTCGAGAAAAAAAGTTTTTTTTTTCAGTTTAGGATTTTTATTGCTTTGAAAAAAGTTTTATAATGATTACATAAATTGTATATACAATAATATATAAAAAAAAAACATGGTCAATTTTTATATCTTGCTTCATCCACATATTTAACTTCATTTACTGCATAAATGTTGACAATTTTCAACCTTCAATTGCATCTATAACACAGAATATAAACATTTTTGTGAAAGCTATTTAACATGTCCAAAAAATACAAATAACAATGACTTGGATTTATTGTCTTTACATCGCAGGAAAACTAGCAATTTCTCTACAAATGACTTGGATTTGGATTTCTATAGCAAGAACATGACTGCTACCTCTGTAATTTTGATATAATTTGCAAACAGCAATCTCCTTTAAGTGCTCAACAATCTAGCAGCTTATTTTCACTTTTGATGTTGTTTATAACTTAATCTATATTATCATGACTACTGTCTCTGTAATTTTGATATAATTTGCAAACAACAATATCCTTTAAGTGCTCAACAATCTGCTAGCTTATTTTCACTTTTAATGTTGTTTATAACTTAATCTATATTATCAAAGCTTTCATACTAGACTTGGCTTCAATTCTCTTCATCATTACCTAGCAATCACTTCTTTCCAACAGATGTTATTTTCATTCTTGCAAAAAAATTACGTCTCCATACACGTAACCTAAGATCACCCGCACCAAAGTGCAGGGACACTACAATGTGTTTATTTTTTTTCTTTTCTATCATTAGTTCGTTATGTTTGAAAGCTTTAGTTTGGCTCATAAACATGTTGTCGATGTTCTTACATGTGCAACTTGCATTTTGCTCTTTTCTATCAACTTTTCTTTGCTTTGACTGTGCTATTGATTTTTTTCTAGCGTAATACGCTCTTTTGGGTTATGTCAATTTGTCTTTGTTGGAATTATGTTCATTGTCGATTCGGATCTTTGTGATCTTGGATTTAAAGGTTTTTCATGTTCTGGCAATGGTTGTTATGTTGTTCTTTGCTTTTTTTTCTTCTTATCTTTATTAGCGGTCATGTGATTTAATTTCGTCAACACATATTAGTGTAACGATAAAAATAAGATGTGTAACAATAAAATATGTAAAAAAATAAATATGCTAAAATTTTATTTTCTTGCCTCATCCACACATTTAACTTTATATAATTCATAAATATGGACCGAATTTTCAACCTTAAATTTCATAAAAACCAAAAATATTTTTGTGGAAGCTATTTAACATGTAAAAAAAAAAGGACATTAGCTAAAGAATCAAGTCAAATTATAGCAAACTTTTTTTCTTTTATTTTACAAGTTATTCTTCTATGTTATTTTATGTTACACATGTTTGCAGCACACTCCTTTCACACATCCTTTTCTATCTTTTTTGACATAATTTATTTTATTTTTTTCCTAGCACTACCAATTTCTCTACTAATGACTTGAATTATAATTTTTCAAAACAATAAGATAATTGCTGCCTCTATAATTTTAATATAATTTACAAACAATATTGTCCTTTCAGTGCCCAACAATCTATCAACTTATTTGCATTTTATTGTTATTTATAACTTTATCTATATTATCAAACCTTTAATATTATACCTGCCTGCAGTTTTTTTATCATTGCCTAACAATTATTATTTTTCATGGATGTTATTTTTATTCAGTAAAAAAACTGTATTTTTATTCATAACCTAAAATCGCCCGCAGCAAAGCGCGGGCAATCAATCTAGTATATATATATATATATATAAACTAAGTCTTCACTTGCTTTTTCTCGAGTTATGAAATTCTTCAGGTTTATTGATATGATCTATGTATAAAATCAGTTTAAAATTTATTTTCAATCAAACATATAATTAGTATGATTTTCACATTATTATTATCATAACATAAATGTGGCCTAAAGATTAACAAATAATTGTGAGAAGGAATTTTGGAAAACCAAGAGAGAGTGTTTATTTTTATAGTTCAATTTGCTTTTCAAAATACTTATCAAACTAATATTTATATATAAAACACACACACACACTAATAATATTTATCATTCACTATAAATATACATACTTCATATATATATATATATATATATATATTAGCTATTTTATGTTATTAAAAAATAATAGTAAATAATGAATATTTATTGAATAATAGATGAATATTTTATAAATATCTTAATTTTTTACCACAAAAATAACAAATAGACTACTGATACCAAGAAATTCAACCACCATTGCAATCCCTAGTTAATTCTACTTTTTAAAGTTACCAAAAATTGCTTTAATTTAAGCATAGCAGGACCAAACGGAGCTCTAGCTAGGGAGCTTGGTTTAGAGACTCCATCGGTCAACCATGGACAATGACAAATCTGGCGTAATTTGATTTGAATTTTTTTAAAATTGCATGGGACATTATCACCTTTTTTTTTTTTCTATTTATAAAATAAGTTGTTCTTGCAAAAAGTTTAGTTAAAAAAATCCCTTTGGCACAGCATGGGTATCATGATATATAGTTTTTAATGAGTTTCGATAAACATTTTTTTAAAGTAACCAATATAATTGCCGAAATTGCATTTCCACCTACGAAACTCTTAATGAAAACCCCACAGATGAATCCCAAATTAATCGCTTTATTTTTAAAAGTAAAAATATACTCCTCTCAGGGAAAAAAAAAAAGGAACAATTTTCACACCGTACATATTTACCCCCACAAAAAATAAGCATACAAAATCACATGACAGAGATAGGAACTATTGAATACTTGAACCTCTCATATCACATATGCATGTTCAAAACATGTATAGCAAACTGGTGGCCACCAACGCTGTGAGAAGAACAAATGCAGCAAAATAACTGTGCATGGGGGATGCAGAGGAAGCTGCGGGAGATGAAGATGAAGACGAAGACGATGATTCTGGGGTAGACGGAGCAGTCCCGGATTCTACCGTAATCTTCACTTTCATGCCTTGGCCACAGTGGCCTAAAGTACCACAGGCGAAGTAACGTGTTCCAGGTTTGTTCAGTTTCACAACATCATTGCCAGTATTCATTGAGTTTAACGCAGTACCAAGGTCACAACTCTTGTAGGCACTCTCGCCGCCAAGTTCAACCACGCTGTGTAGCCCTGATGTGTACTTGAAAACTATCCAAAGAAAAATAGTAACCATGTAATGATGGAATTATACATGTATAGTTTGTTCATAGAAGAAGAGACATACCTAGTTGATCGCCAACCTTGAATTTTTGACCTGAAGCCCATGAGCTGAAGTCTGTAGATTCTTCCCAACCTTGGCTCCCCCCAACAACATGTTGAGCTGCCATTGCTTCTTTGGTGATCAAAGCAACAAAAACCATCACCAGACAAACTCTGTGCTCCATTGTTACTCTCTTCAATCTCTTGGGCTTTCTGGTATAACATTCATGTATTCATAGCGCACATATATAGTGGGAGAGACCTACCGAAATCCCAACTGTCCCTACCGTTGCTTTTCAATTCCTGATCCCTCCTATGTTACGATAAGATTTAATCTGTAATTTTCACTATATGAATATCAAGAATTCAAAGCTACAATGTACTGTATTGTCCCTATAGATGCAAGCAAATGAGACCTGGCGACTGGTGCTATAAAAAACATCTAGCATTGGCATATGTGTAATTGTGAAACATAACAGGGACAAATTTAATGTCTATGAAGATCAAAGTATTATGTTTCAGTATTTGGATTACCCTTAAAGCAAAATCTAGTTGGTTAAAGGTCACAAAAGCTTTACGTTGAAACTAAGCTATAACTGTTGTCATCATATTCAGTGATGGGGGCTTGTCTAGAAGCTCACATGCATGTAATTACAGAATAATTATATATAATAAAGTCTCCTACACAAGAAGGAAGTAAGTGGTAGGTTGTATGTAATCATTACCACAAGTATATAGCTAATTTGTGACTAAAGATTTCTGTGATAATTAAAGAGTACGACAAATTAGGGAATTACTTGCAGGATCTACTCTGACATGCAGTTTACCAGTACTCAACAGCTAAATCAAGGCAGTTTGCTAATTGATTATCTCCTTTTCGATTGGAGATTAGCCATGACATAGTTGAATTATGAAAGATGATTAAAAACTATGTATCATATAATCAAATCAAGTTTTCGGTTTAATCAGTTTCATTGAACAGACAGCTTACATTGCTCATTGCCCTAATGGCTCGTGTGCATATATTTATAACATGACACCCTGCAGATAATTACTACTTTAGGATTATGGTAAGATTTATCACCAAGTAATTAATATAAGATTATAAGGACCTCTTTGAAAAATAATTAGTGTTGATGGTTGAAAAATGAAACAACTTGATTATACACAATGTCCTTGGCAGTTACTCCCATGATGAAATCGGCATGAGCGTAATCCTTGATGTATTGAATTGTAAGTTTGTCGACATCGTGGAACTTAAGGCTGTCAAGTAAGAGCTCAACGTCGCGAACATCGGATAGTGCATCTTGCCCTCCGTAGCTGATGAAGAGAGGTAGGTCATGGGGGATGTTGGAGAGGTTATAAATCGGTGGTTTGGCTTCTCCGTAGTGCATCATATTGAAATCAGGATTTCCATAGTTGTATTTTGCTAGAACGCCATCACGAACAGCTGCAAGTTCATTTCATCAAAACAATTTTGTTGATCACATGGGTTTCGTTGGTTACTATAGCAGTTTTCATTTGAAACAAAATAAACGATAATTAACTCCATATTAGTTACAGTTAGTAAGCAGGTAGGAAGGGGTGGCTAACTTACTTTGAGCCAGGTGCACCATGTTCTTGGTCGAAGTGGATTGAGGCTCGTTCTTCAAGAAGAGATCAACCGTGGAAGCATTAAGGCAACAGTTCTTGCCTTGAATTCACAGAAATGAAGCATGCACATAGTTAATATGATTGAAAAAGGAAATGCATGCCATCTTTCAACATGAGATTATGCAGGTAGGGTAGTTATTTTGCGGAGGGAAGTATAGACAGCATGTATCTATTTGGCTGCGGCAATAATTGATAAACAAAACTATACCACTAATTGAGGTCAATAGATCATAGCAATCAACTCCTGGATAACCACAAAGAGCTCTGAGAAAGTTCGCCACCGGCTCCCTGTAAAGAAAATAAACCAAATGAAGGATTTTAGATCTTTTTAAGTTGGACAAAATTGCTTCCTGATAATGAATTCTAAGTCTTTTTCCTTACCCTTTAGGATTGAACTCAGCCATACCGAATAGGGTAGTGATCTGTTGGTAGCAGAGACATAACTTTGTTCAGACTATATGGTATGCGTATTCATGTTAAATATTAGAAATTAAGGAGTGCTCCATGAATTGTGTGTGTGTATAGCTACTGCAACCTTAGTTATTACATACCTCAACAAAGGCTTTAGCAGCAGCAACATCAAGTGCAGAGTTCATATGGCCCAAGTAAGCAATAGGGCTCAACAACACTGCTGATTTCAGTTTGTCAACTAGTAAACCTTCTGAGAAGGATGCTAAAGCTGTCAAGGTTCCCTGTCAAGAAGAACTGTTAATCTCAGATCATTGGGACAATATACCAGAAACGGGAATCAGTTTTGGGATACATTAATTAACAATTGTTCGTGTATGTACTGGTTTTTTTCAGACAAATATTATCATAAGAAAAACTTGCTATTGCAGGAACTAATAATTTCTTTCTCTGGTTTGAAAATTGCACAATCTGTTAAAAGATAAGTGATAATCTATGTATTGAGTGGTGCATGACATAATGCATACCAGGGAATGACCCACGTAATGTGCCTTCTGCCCAGTTTGGCTGTACACATAGTCAAAAACAGCTGGAAGATCAAAGACCACCAATTCATCCCATGACCAATTCCAGAAACCCTGCCATAATTGATTAGATCCAGAAAAAAACTTATTAATAATGAACAAAAACTCTTAACAGCGTTGTTAACAAAACATTAGGCCATAAATATTGATCAAGAAGTGGTCGCAAAAGGTAGGGAAGCTGCCTTCCATGTATACCTATTTAAGCTGCAACAAGATGACCAAACAATAGTGGATGGATCATGCAATTACAACACAAAAGTACAAGTACTACCATTATAGTACTGTTTTTCGTTTGTCATAAGGCTTTGGTAGTGTTACCAACTTGTACCAAGACTTTTGTGATGTAAATAGTAGAGATTATTCTAAGAAGAAAGAGAGAGAACCGGTTCATATGGTTGAAGGGAGGTATGTCGACAGCTATATCGGGTGCCTCTAGCATTAGCAATCCATACATCAAATCCTTTATCAGCTAAAATCAATGGCAAATTTTGTTCCGGTGGGTTCAGAAGCCATGTCATTCCATCCTGCACCATAAATTGAAAACAAGCACAAAATATCATTATAATGTCACATAAATTAGAATTATAGCATAAAATATTGTATCCTGACTTGTCTTTACAAGTGCTAATTATGAGTTTGACATGAGAAATAAAGCTGAAGTAAGACAAGCGACATGTTTAGCATCGTTATAGTCCCTAGCCCACAGGCAGACAAAATTAGAGCTCATATCGGAGCCTGTCTCAGTGTTTTCTGGGGCAATGCCTAGCCCACGTTAGGATCCAGACAAAAGGAGTCATGCATGCGCTGCAGGTGGCCCTCATGGCCCTCACAGGAGGAGGGCGAGATGGAGATGTAGAATTCTGAGCCTGAAACGATGCATGGTTTTGTGGGCTCGTGAGACCTTCCATCATGCTTCGGTAAGAATATATACCAAGGATAAGGACAACACAAAATCTGAATGCCTTGGAAAATTAAATGTCACCTTGTGATCAACGAGTCAGTCCCATAAACGAAAGAGTAAACTAGAAAAAGAGAAGCTCATTACCTGGAGTACTAACCAGAGGTAAAACACACACACACACGCACGCACAGAGTTTAATTTTAGTCATATATTCTTTGGATTTGAATTTCAATTTATTTATTATCATATAATAGAAGAGGCCGGCTATACCATTGTACTATCCTATTATATATTATATATAGAGATAATAATTTCATTCAATTTGAGGATACCAACCTCGACCCAAATAAGAAGGGAATTTTTTAATCCAATCATATTGATGCAGAGCTCGAAGGTAAAATAATCAGCTTTCAAGTTATGTGTAAATATTAATTTACTTAATCCGATTCAAAATAAATAAATAAATTTTAAATTTTAAAAAATTACATATATAACAAACTAATTATATATTAAATAATGATAACTTATAGCATTTGAGTTCATATTTCCGGTTTGGGTTAGATTTGAGTTATGGATGCTCAATAAAAACCTAAAATCCGATCTGTTTGAGTTAAGATATAAAATATTCATATGTAGTCAGGTTCAGGCATGGATAGCACAACTTAATGAATATTAATTTACTTAATCCGATTCAAAATAAATAAATAAATAAAAAAGCTTGTAATAAAAACAGGCATATAATTTGCATATCTCGTGAAACGTTTTCGTGTTCCATTTTTTTCCCATTTCTCCACTCTATTTGACACGCCTGTAGATCTTTCACAACATACACAAAACGAAGAGGAGATGGGAGTTATGATTAATGCTTGCGAGCGTGCACTTGTCATCTTTTACATAACCATTCGAGAAGTTATGGCCACCTTTTGACTTATATTTTGCACATTACTTTCTTTTTTCTTTTTACCATGAAAAAAGTAGCTCGAACATGAAATTTTGTCTGGGAAGAGGACCCTACTCTCAGCTAGCTAATTATACTTTGCACCTTACTTGAAAGAGAGGGAACATCACCAATAAATAAATAAATAAATAAAATAAAATAAAATAAAAGGCATAGCCTATTGATTGTGATTTCTAGAGGATATGCCATCTAAACAGCAGCAACAAAATGATTAGTAATCTGACTTAATATCTGATTTCACGGAAATCATGCTTAATTAATTGACCATGCTCTCATGAGAATACTTTTTTGAAATGGATACAAGGTGATAGGTTATAAATGCATGTGCCCTTTGAAACATAATTATTAAATCCATTCCAAAAATCAACCCAGCACAATTATCAAAGTTAAATAAATAAATAAAAAGTTAAAATATTATCATTTTAAAAAGAAAAAAAATCAATTAATTTTGACAGAAGGACAAATTAACTTGGGTTTTTAACTAGAATAAAAAGAATCAAGTTTTTTCTTTATTTTTTAAAAACCGAAATTGACTTTCATATGAATCCATCAAACCTCCTAGGGCAGCTAGCATGATAACAGTACTTGAGACTTGAAGCTACCATCTCACATTTCAAACCTCGAGTGAGGGTAAACATCGAAAGAACATGAGAAATGCCACTTTCCACAATTTAACAGGAAAAAGAAAAGGAGGAAAAAGTTACCGAGTGATTTATGGTGCGTAAACAAAGCTTATTCTTTGCAGATGATTCCTTCCTTGTTGGCTTTTTATAATTTAGATTTATTTCAACGCCCGTGAACCATGAGATAGCTCAGACATCACCATTTTCGGAAGTATATCGCACACAAAATGAGCGCATGACACTCATTTGGAATGATCGAAAAGAACTTAATTTACTAGCATCTAGCTAGCTACCGCACAATCTGGCACTGACTGGTACTACTGATGAACTCTTTTTGTCAGCTTTTTAAAGTTAGCTAAGCTAGCTTTAGTGATGTTCACATTCAAACTCTATTCATTTCAACTATAATATATTTTTATCTTTTTCGTCTTTTTATGTGTTTCATCTTCTTCTTCTTCTTCTTCCTTTCCTTTTGACATTACTAGAAAAAAGACCAATCTATGTTTCAGGGACACACTTTCATACTGAAATAAATTCGTGACTGGTATAAAAGCACTTACTACAAGGACACCATGCTGTATCAAGACTGGCTGTCTCTTGGTGTCACCACCACCAGCACGGCCTTCTGGTATTCGCTGCATGTTAAGTATAAATCCATCTTGAGTTTTGACCTGAAAACACCCACAGGATTCCCATATTAGCACACTTTTATTTGCATAACATATTAACACGCTTGACCAAATAAATAGTTAAAATAAAGTATGAGCTCTTACATCAATCTCCTGGCATTTGTACCCATGAATTATCACCGAAGTAGAGCATATACCAACTATTGGTGGATCTATGAAACCACTGACTAGGCCCGTAGAACCACGGCCGGAGCCATATGCACGATGGGCTATAGCCATGATCATGGTTACTAGGACCGAAAAGGCTTGGAGAGCCATAACTTAGATGCCTTTGATTGGTGGCTATGTGATGCGCGAGAGTGGAGAGTGTTAGAAGGAAACTTGGCTTTATATATAAGAGAAGAAAAGGAGGCACTCCAAAATGGGAAAAGGGGTTTCATTTCATGGGCCTAACTGACTGGTGAGATTTTTGGCATAAAGTAAGGTCTTTTTTCACGTTATATATATGCCATGACGAGGGAGTAGATGTTGTGGGACACCTCAAGGTTTTTTTCTCCTTCTTATCATGAACAAACTTTGATATCCTGATTCATCGACTATATATATGCAATAAAACACAAAATTAATCCTAAATATCATATCTCCACCGCCCTGTGAAAGCAAAAGAGGTTTTGAGGGCATTTTATTTTACTTTACGTATATAACCATAAAAATTCTAGGGTCCCACGTAGAGATATGTGAGAGCTCATGGGGTTTTCTACATTCTGAAAAGGCCAAATCGTGAATTTAGAAGTTGTTTATTGGAAGGCGGGAATTTCATAAGCTTTGATCATGATCAAAACAGAAGAGTGCATAGCATACATGTGAACTACTCCATATCATTTTCAGTTGCGTGTCTGGCTATCCGTTCATGGATGAGATCGGGGAAGTATGCACGTGTGATTGTAATAAACACGTTAAATTCAAAATATTTGGATTTGATGGTCAGCCATATCTAAATTGACAACCAAGATGTTAACCAACAAGTGTTAGTGGTGTTTCCAATCTAGGTGGAAATGAGCTTTAAGCAACA
This sequence comes from Populus euphratica, assembly GCF_000495115.2. Taxonomy (NCBI): domain Eukaryota; kingdom Viridiplantae; phylum Streptophyta; class Magnoliopsida; order Malpighiales; family Salicaceae; genus Populus; species Populus euphratica. Next base: position 225,088 of record NW_011500138.1, read on the forward strand.
AATCATATGCATGATCTATATATATATACTCCAAAGCTAAAATCTATACTGCACACATGTATACTTCCCCCGATCTAAACCTCAGTGCTCAGGAGCATATAGCAGGAAATGGATAGGGATACAAGATACAGAAATTAATGATGCCATTTCAAGCACCCAAATGCATAGAATACGTCAGTAACAGGGCTTCTTCTCCATAGTAGTGTCACTGTCATGTGCCAAGAAATTTCTGCAAATTAGAAGTGCATTGGAAAACTAACCAGCACAGTACCACACCACCTTGAGGGTAGAAGGAGAAATGATGGTGGTGTCCAGTAAGGGAAAAAGGGATCTGAGGGAAAGATGGAAACAGATCATGTGCAAAGGACGAGCCCCTGCTGCCTATTCTATCATTTCACTTGGAAAGTTGGGCTCCCCAGGCCAGGCTATCGATATTATTCCATTCTGAAAGTTGGGCTTTGACTATTTGGGTGTTTCCCACTGCTGTCTAATACATGGTGCCTTTACGGTGGTCCTCTATTGTTTCCAGGTTAAGACGGTAATACTTAATTCATGGAGTAGTTTATAATTTACTCCTATTTTTTTATGATTTTGTAAATTAGTCCCTCAATTTCTGAAAAGCATAAGTTAGGCCATTGACCAAAGCTGAATGTTAATTTCTTTTTAAAATTTCTAAGCTAGTATTTTTAAATGCACTTTTAATTTAGATGTAGTACTTAAGATTGGGAAATTGGTTTTCAAAGGGATACTTAAAAAAAAATACCATTTTATTGTGATGGAAAATCAACACAAGGACCATGTTACAATGAAATATAAAAATACAGAGACTTGATATCAGCTTTTTTTTTTAATATGGGACTAGCTAATTATTTTATTAGAAATATAGGAATAAAATAATAATATACTCTTATAGATAGACTAGTAAAATATAATTTAAGTATTGTACATTCTATTATTTTCAAACATAGATATATAATAAGTGTTAGATAAACACTAGAAAGGCTTAATTGATGTAAATAAACATTAAAAAGGGTTAATAGATACACTAGGAAAACATTATGTAAGTAATGTATTTAGGGATGATAATTTAATTCAATCCCAATTAATACTAACCTGACTCAACCTGAATAAGTGTGTATTTTTCAAATTCAACATAACCCGAAATATATATTTATATTAAATAAATATATTTTTAGAATATTTAATTTTTTAATACAATTTGATATATATATATATATATATATTGTATTTTATTGATTAATAAATAATAATAGATAATGTATAGCTATTGGATACTGGAAACTAGATGAATAGTTTATGAATATCTAAATTTTTCACTAGATAAATAATTGATAAAATATAGATATCAAGAAATTCAATTTATAAGTATCCATTGTCATCCCTAATTATATTATTGATGCTACTTAACTACATAAAATAATATCTAAGAAATTAGAAAAAAATTAGCTTTGTTTCAATTTCAAATTATAATACGAGTAAACAAAATCATTATACATTTTATGTTCCAACCAATTTCTCTTTTTAGAGTGGATATGATTAAAAATACTTTAATTTATTTCATAAAATAAAAAAGTATAAGTTTAACTTAAAATTCGTATAACCAATTTCATAGATTTAGAGCACAACTTTCATATACCATCCATCATTCGTATATAAAAATTTAACAAGTAGGATTATATCAATGATAATAGTTGGTTTGTTTTTAAAATACTTTGAATGTAAAAAGATAATAATATACTTGAATGTATAAGAGTGTGATTATTTATCATAGATTCTTAATCAAAATCATGTTCTGTAATCTTAAATAATTTCATCTCAATTATAACCTTGCTTTGCAGTGTTTGATTTTTATATGCATGTTTCTTAATCATATCCAAAAACCCATGTATAGTATTCTCATATGTTTTCATTAGGCTTACATCATATTCAAAGCGAATATTTAGTCAAAATTTATTCTTAGAAAGTTTTCTATATAGTTTTCTATATATTGATTATAATGAAAGGTTGCACGCTAATTTTTATATTTTGATACCTCCTCCATATTTCTTCCATAACATAATGAATAATATTATACAAATAACCCATTGAAAGTTTATTATCACTATCAATCATTCTTAGTATTTGAATTAAAACTTTGGTCATTCATACAAATGTTGTATTTTATTGTTAAAAAACAAAGATACAGATATTTTCCATAAACTATTTGACTTTGATATCTTTAGCATAAATACAGGAGATCCATTCTCTAGGTGTCGCTATAGCTCTCAAATGATTTTTGTGGACTAATATGCTTTGTAAGGCAATGAAATTAATAGCGAAGCAAGTAGAAGTTAGAGAAAGTATTTCTTTGGCTCCAATAAATTTCCTTATATATAAAAAAAAGGATAATAATAATTATATATGCCTTAACGCATTTCCAAGTTATTCTTCAAATTCATCTTTTTTTTCTTTTCAAAGTATAATAATAATAATAATAATAATAATACCAGCAAAAAAACTAGTATTTTGGCAAAAGCAAGAAAAAAATTTAGATGGAATCAGGAGTCTAATTATATCCTATTTTGGGTTTGGTAATATATACCTCATCGTTAAGCAATTTCATATTCTAATGATCACAAAAAAAGAAGAAGAAGCTATATCTATTCTAGCTTTTATTTATCTTTTAGTTTGTTTTAATATTCATGGTAGTGTCAAAAATATTTTCAAACACATTCTTCTTAATATGCATGACATTTAAAGTATAGTGAAGGACATTTGTCTTATAATAAGAAAATTCCAAAGAAATTATTTGTTTTACTCAGTCACTTCTTATACTATGATAATACATCATACAATACTTAACCTAGTAGTATTGATGGTGCATCATCCCTTTCAATTTTACCTTCTAAAAGGTCCTTTCTATTTTTTTTTTGTATTGATTATAACTTAACAAGAATCTTAAGAGGAAAAAAAAAAAAGAAACTTTACAACCATTTGTTAAGGTAGAAGCCTTATTGTTTTTCATATAATATGAATAGACTAGTTTTTCATATGTAGTCCATCTTAAAATCATTATATATACAGAAAAATCATTTATAGTTTACATTAAAGCTTTTTTTATTTGAAAATTATGTTTTTTTGATACATCATATATCAAAGCCTCAAATGATCATAACTGTTTCAACTAATCAGTCAATGATTAAAAACAAATATTTATATTTTTACCTGGATTATAAGGACTAGATATTATTGTAGATAAGAACATGAGTTTCAATCTCATACACATCCTCGAGGGTAAGATGTGAATTATTGGTATGACTGGCCAATAAAAATAGGGTCCACAAAGAACACAAATGAAGTAAACTCGTTTATTCATAAACCAAGAAATATGTTGCATGGTTTCATTAGAAACCGAAGATGCATTTTATTAAACTGCTTTCAAGGTTTACCATCAAAAGGATGTACTATTACTTCATTACTCGTATCATGAAAATGATATTATGTTATGTGCTTGGATGCCTTCCAAGACATAAATAATCTTTATAACCTATGAATAATTAGAAATAATCTCATCTTTTTATATGCTATAAGTATCCTTCCCTTACCTATATTGGGTTTATACCGATCATATCTATAGGTTTTGCACTCGGTTAAATTTACATCCTCACCATAGTACATTATGAAAAAATTTAGGCATATATAATTTTTTTTGGTATCTTAGATTAAAGAGGTTTTATAATAGATTTTTCAGCATAGAAGTTAGTTTTCTTTTAACTTATTCCTTTCAGTTAAAATACTTTTTGCCTATTTGATAATGCTATCATAATTGATTTCATTATACCATAATCTGATTTTATGGTAAATACTCATGCATTGACCAATAATTTATTGTTATTTATACACCTATTCTATAATAGTTTATCATATTTTAAAAAATAAATAAAAAAACCTATTACATTTAGTTCTTCATCTATACATAAACCTTTACCTAAATAACCATGAGTTGTTCTTATTATATCCATCATCATATTCTTATAATTATTATTATTATCATCAATAATTTTATGTATGTTGTTAGAAGTAGATGTGGAGCCAACAATCTTTGTTAACATAGGGTTCTCCGTATGTAAATCAACATAAGTATTTCTCAATGAATTCTTTAAAAACAAATGCATCGTCATACCATTTGGTCGGAAGGACTTTTTTATAAAAACTTCAGACATGAACATCTAATTCTATCTTCACTAATATTCTTTAAATTTGAAAGTGTAAAATTAATAAAATCCTCAGCAATAATCTTTTTTATACAACCTCTAAGGTGAATTTAAATTCATCCACGAACAATCATTTATTACTTACCTATATGAATTAATGATGATAACATTTATTAATAATACAACAATCAGTTCAAAAATTAACTTTGATAATTAAAAATTAATTCATAATCTAATAAACAATAATTATTTTTATATAACAAATGTAATGATATATAAAAATATTAACTAAATAAATCCAATGAATGGTTAGTAATCGATAACTCAACTAATAATCTATCATTTGTTCAATTCAAACTTATTCAATATAAATTAATATCATTTAATTGTTATCAATTATATAAAAAATTAATTACTCCAAGATTTTTATCTTAATAATAAAATTGACAAGATATTATTGTTACCTATTAAACAATCCATATTTATTTCATTATAACACATATAGTTTATAAAATGAAAATAAATTATATCAAATTACAACTAGCTTCAAATTTACTCTAATTACAGACAAAACCTAAAATAGAAATCAAACTTTAATTTTAATAAAAAGATTGTAAAACAGTAAAATATACAACCATACTAAACTATAAATACAAAAAAAAAAACAATAATACATTAACTTAAAACATAAATAAGTAGGTATGCTTATTTAGTGTAATGAATATTTAGAGAAAATTATATCAAGACAATAATGTTGAAACTATAAAATGTTGGGTAGCCAAAATTTGTAATAAAGGAACTTAGATTTGTGCCAAAATATAAGGAAGAGACTGCTATTTTTATTTATAGATGTTGAAAATATAATATAAAATGTTGGGTGGCCAAAATTTGTAATCAAGAGACTTAGATTTTTGACAAAATAGGAGAGAGAGAGAGAGGTTAAAATACTTTTAGATTTACTAATATAATATATTCTTGGCAATTCTGCTGATCACTGATGACATATAATTTGGTGTATGGAGTCACGACAAAAATCCTTTTATTTTGTAATTATTTTATTATGTTGGTATTTATTAATGAAAATAATTTCATTACTATTATAATAAGGAATTTTTAACTGAAATATTCTGTTGATATAATGATTGAAACTACCAATAGAAAATATTCTTTGAATAATCTATTGGTATTAGACAATTTTCTGGTAGTGTATCATGCTAATAAATTTGAATATCGTATTTCTTTTCTATAGAACCACTAAATATAAGACTAAGCTTGTCTTTTTCACTTCTCCTTTATTTCCTGCGTATAAATACTTAAAGATGATACAACTATAATAAATCAGTCGGGCCTAATATTTTTCTGTACCACAAGGTGCAATCACTCATGAAAAATAATAGTACATATAACTGTGTTATGTTTGACATAAACTTTATTTGATAATGCGGTTTGACCCTCAAAATCCAAAACCTTTGGTTTTTAACTGAAATATTAAGCTGAATTTCTGGAAAAAAAATAGAGAAATAAAAGCTCACATGAGAATGGATGAACAAAGTTAGATTATGGTTAAGACAATAGTTATAGCCTCCTGGAACCTAAATCTGGCAGCCAATTCATTACTGAGAAAGACGATTCTTTTCCAGTCAACCCGCTAGTTTTACAATTATAATGTAAGCTACTTCTCTACTAGGTTAGGTGTTAGGACTCTTAATTTTGGTATCTAATTCTATTATAATTATAATTACAACATATACTAAAACATCTAGGACAATCACTGTAGCACTTTTTTTTTGTTCTGTAGTTTTATTTTTTAAAAACATTTATCATTCTAAACTTTAATTGATGATGAATTTGACAAATATTAGTAACAAAAGACAAATTTAAAGACAAGGGACCAAAGTGTTAAAGGCAAAAAAACATAATGATCAATCTAATATTCTGAAGCAAAGTTCAGTTTGGTCTAAGAGTTTTTTTCCTTTAATTTTTAGTCCTTAATATAAGAAATCAAAGAGAAAATCACCGTATTATAATGAGATAAAAGAAAATCACTAGTTAACAACAGTTCCGGCCATAAAATAATTGTTTTTAGTGTTAACGGGCTCTTCTTAACCAAAAAAAAAAAATTCCATTAATATATTATTTAGTTATCTAACCATGTAAATTTTGTCTAGTAAAGTTTCTGGAATTAGATTGAGTTTTAATTTTTACACTAAATTTTTAGATATTTTTCAATTACAAATGAGTTTATATAATATTTCTAAATATTTTTTAGTAAAAACAATTCAAAAAACTGGCTTTTAAGATGGAAAAATCTTATGGTGGCCTAATTATAAATTTTAGATAATGTATTGTATTGTAGCAAGAGATATTTTGCCTATTTTAATTCTGAAGATGTAGTTTAATCGGTTATATTTTAGGTTTACTTTTTAGAGATCACAAATTTGAATTTTGATAAATCTCAGTGCCACTGAAAACTTATATGATAATTAATTTTAGAGTCTATAACATTAGTTAAGATATATACAAACTAAAGCGATCATCTATATTAATAATAAATAAATAAATAGCACTTGAGGTGTTAGCCCAGTGGTAAGAGGGATTTGTTCTCTTTCTCTGCACGTGAGTTCAAGCCTCATTGTACATGTCTATCACCCCCGTGATGTCTTACCTGCTCACTAGACTTGCAAGATGTTTAGTAAATCATGAGATTAATCATGATGCACACAAGCTGACCCGAACACTCATGTAAATCAAAATAATAATAATAAATAAATAAATCGGTTATAAAATAAATTCAGCGTAATTAAACATCAAAGTACTCGTGGCTGAGTGTTCAAGGAAGAAGAAGACGAGTTTTTCTCGGTTTGGACGGCTCTCATGCGATTCTTGTTGAGGGCGCCCTTTCAAATTTTTTATTTAATGTTCATGATTTATTTATAAATAATATTTGTTGTAAAGGAACCACAATTCCGCGTGATTGAGGAGACGGAGGAATTTTCTGTGGCTTCAATGGTGCAGCAGATTCGATTAGGTTTTTTTCCTTCTTTTTTTTCTTCATTGTTTATTCATTTTTTATTTTTTTGTTTTTCATAAACTTTATGTTTTTCTATATTTTTTATGGTTAATTCTTTTTTAGGAAGCTAACGTGTACCCCTATCTTTTTTTTGGGCTTTTAATGAGATTGAAACGTCATTACCAACCCAAGCCTAAGTCAAGAGTGCAAAAGGTTTTCTTACAATTTCAAATTCATTAAATAATACATTGGCTCACTTTTTTTTGTCTTTAATTTTTAAGAGTATTTGAAAATATTATGTTACCATAAAATTTAGTAATAAAAAAGAGTTTATAATAACTAAAAAAAAATCCCACAAGTCAATACTTTATTTTAAATGCTAAGTGATTTAAGCCACCCAGACTTTATGTCTAAATTAATTTTTAATTTTTATTATTTTTATTATTTAATTTTGTCAAGTTTTTTAAATAATATTATAAGTTTTTATAAGAATTTTTTTAACATAGATTTTATATTTTTAAGATTAATTTATCATATTTATCAATAATTTTTCAATCATATAAGAGACTTTGTTTAATTGTTTCATTTAAGATTTGCTTTTAATACCATAATAAATTTTTGTTTATAAAACAATGCTTGCAATTCATAAAACATATTAAGTTAACATCAATTCTTTAAGTGTCTATTTTTTATATATATTATTAAATAAAATATAGTTTAAGAATTTCATAAGTTTTTTGTTGATTTTTTATACAATTTCATCCATTTATATTTGAATTGTTAGGAATTGATTATTGTTATATTTTTTAATTTTTTTATGAGATTAATCTGACTTCACCACAATGCTTGCAATTCATAAAACATATTAAAAATTAATCCAAGTTGTGAGTTTATTATACTAACTCGAATTAACTTACAACTCTTTGTTTAGTCATTTTTTATTTGTTTTTTTCAATCTCATATTTTAATATTGAATTATCTTGGAATTTAGTTTTATAGATTTTGTTTTCTAATCATCATTATCATTTTTTATTCTAAAATTTGATCCATTTAATGTTATTGTTTTTTTATTATATAAGTAAATGAGATTATTTTATTAGATTTAATAGAATTTATAACTCGAATTGTTATTTTATTTTTTTAAAATATATTAAATTAATAAACTCGAGAAGAAATGTGTGGCACCTATCCAATCCTAGACTATCAAGAATTCTTTCATACTTTGAGTTTCGATAATAATCCCGAGTCCTAAGCAAACTTAAAAAAAAAAAAACAAGGAGAATGTAAATTTCAATCTACTGCTTGCTCTCATCTATTTTTAGCTTGTTCTTATCCGAAACAAGTCATGGCATTGCTCCAAGTCACAACAAAACCGTATTTGTTCAACGTATCTAATTATTAAGGTTAGGTATAAACAATGGTTCAAATTAATAGTACTGTTTAATTACTTTTTTAAAATAAAAAAAAATAAAGATATTCTTATTGTTTAATTACTTTTTTAAAATAAAAAAATAAAGATATACATATATTATTATTGTTTTTGTTGTTGTTTTAAGAAGACAAAAAATCATTTATAATTATTTAAAAATATAATTTTATCTTCTCTCTCCAATCAAATATATTAATTTTTTTTTTTACATCTTTTTTTTATAATAAAATATTAATCAAATACAACCCACTAAATAAGTGGTAAAGAAATCACACCAAAACCTTTGACTACTGGAATAAAAAACACATGCCCTCGTTATAATTGAGGCAATTCGGTCTTTCAAATGGAAGATCTGTACGCCTACCATAATGAGCCAAAATGACAAAGGAGACGCATTACAGCAAGGTGGCTATCAATCCTTCAGCAACTTGATCCCAAACCAATCATCATTGATCACTTATAGGCCTTCCCAGGATTGAAATTTCTGGTCTTCCACTACCTAATAGCTGAAGATCAAATTCTTTTTTGTGCTCAATCATCGCATCCCCTTGCCTAACTTTGACTTCATCAAGAGACTCTTGAGCGTTCATCTAGCCACTGCATTCTTACGATCTCTTTGACCGAAATAAAATCACATCAAATTTCATTACGCTATAAGAAAATAAGAACCCCCGTGAAAGAAAGCAAAACCTATTCTCTTGTAGCAGCATGTTGTGTATTCCGCATGTCTCCTGTCACCTACGGTTTACATTTTGAACTTGTTCATGCATGGATGCATGCATTGTTCATGGTTATTAATTGGAATACAGTTTCTCGTGCACCATTGATTGTGCCAGACAATTCAGCGTTTTTTGAAAAGTAGAAGTAAAACTAATCATTTTAGGAGAGTCAAAGCTTGGATTGATCGGGTAAGCATGTCCTTTGATCTTGGTTCTTGGACTGTTCTGAGTCTCGACAGCACAGGCAACTTCACTTTTCCGTATGCGTATGGGAAGGGAGAAAGGATCCTATCTGCTCCTAAACACACCCTTACTCCAGGACTATCTTTATGGAGGCATCCCTTGAAGCATACGAGAAAGGAGAAAATGCGACCGATCAAAATGTGCAACTGCTTATGGAAATGAGCATGCAGATGACAGATAATACAGTGGCAAAGCAAGGATAAATAGAGATAATATCTACCCACCACTAGATTCCCTATGGAGATGAATCAGATTCTTGAGAACTTGGAAGACTAATTTCATATTATTGTTGATTGAGAGTAAAATAAAAGAGTCAGATAATACACAATCTCCGCTGTTGCTTTATACATGTCCTTGGTCGATGAAACAAAGTTGCCCTCTACGGAATACAATAATATTGAAGTTGGGCAGTTATAGCTTATGGCCCCTTTTTCTTTTTTAACCACAAAACTTGTGACCTCAAGATATTTCAGATACTGGCTTTCCCCATATACAACATAATAGGCACGCTGGAAAATAAGTTTTATCATACAGCTATGGCTTGGCTTTTCTTCTTTCTTTCACTAAAACTACGGCAAAAAATCAAGCTCGGGATGCAACATGGACTAGATTTAAATGATTTCTCCTTCTCAATTAGGGCATCTCCATTGGCAGTCCTTTCACTACTACAGACAGAATTAGTTCCAGAGAGATAAGGGGTAGCATTGGCAGATTTGGGAAGGACGTCGAGTATGGTTTGCTTGACTTCCATCTTCCCATTGGCAGCCATCTTCCCATTGGCAATGTTTTGGTCGCCTGAGCCTGAAGTTTGTAGGTCATCTACATCTCGGTCTTCTCTAATCCTATCTTTGAAAAGTTCAGATAATCTCTTCTTCCCAGTTGGAGATGGTTCGAGTTCAGAACCAGGAGGCCTGCCCTCCAAAGGGTTTTTGTTGGCTTGAGGGGTCCCAGCAGAGAAATTATGGTGGACTGGGGTATTGCCACGGGAAGGAGTAAAATCTGCAATAACAAAAAATCACGGAATTAACACCAGCAACCATTTCTGCACATCTAACATAGATACCATCAAGAATTGGTAGCGTTTCAAAGTAAATGAAATGAAAGAGCAGAGCAGAATTGCCTACCTAACAAGAGACAACATTAAAAATCCTGATTGGTGGTGTTTCATATCTATGCAATCAGTTACAGAGCCTACGAACCAACTACTTAGCAGTAAAGCTACTCGGATAGTTCAAATTGCAATATAAGGCCGTAATGTCTCTACAAGACATGCAAGAAAACCCAAAGAAAATTAAGTCTTACCTCCATTCACACTGTAGAAATCATCTTCACAGTCCGAGTCTAACCAGGCTCGAGAATCAAAAAATGTTTCTTCTTTACTACCTGCGAAGTACAATGAACATGCATCAACTTCAACTGCCAGGAAGGCACAGAGACTTGCAATTAAATTAGAATAACATAATTGTATCATTCTTAGATCTGTAATGCTTATCAATAAATTATGAAAGTAGTCCACCACAGAAGCAATTATTTATCTAATATCCAATAATGTCACAATTCCATAGAAGTCGAATCTGTAGACCCATAAATAACCAACATAGGACAGACAGTTTTACCAAAACATTACCAGGCCTCCAGCTGAGGAAGACAAAACACAGAGAGCTCAACTAATCAGCAACACAACCACTACTGAAGAGCACTTGGACCAAATCAAATTCTATGTTTATCTCAATTTACATCTTTCTTGGAGTTCCTGTGCAATTCCCTACCAGCCTCAGTTTCCCTCAAATTATTGTATCCGAATTTAAGATACCAGCAGTGGCATTTATAACAAAACTAACACGTCGAACCGATTGTGACATCCATTCACACTCCAAACCTTTCAGAAAATTCTTTACCATCTTCCATACGACACAAAGATTTCAATGTAGTGATAAAAAATGGTCCCACCATACTGCATAGTTTCAAGATGCCATGGCAATACTCACGAATAAGTCAAATATATTAAATATGTTATTGATAAAAACTCATCTGCCTAAAAATGATTTCTCACTGGGATAACTTACCTCGAAGGGCACTAAAAATTAAAACATTAATATATTACCAGATTTAAGCAAGGAAATTAATCTTACTCGTACTCCGCCATTCCTCTTGTTATAACCAATAAGAAATAAAAAAATCTCCTCATGGAGAACCTCAGCTTTTATCCTCCAGACTGAACAAATATCACTAATAATATAAATTCCTTGCATAAAACAAACCATTTCCATTCTTGCAGGCTACCAGCTAATGCACTCCATTTTGAAAATTCAACAGAAAGGAACTTCTATTTTAATAATAATTAAAAAAAACTTAATTAGGCCATACCACCCTGCAGTCATATAAACTTCAATTTTTAAGCAGCAACCCAATATAGTAACCATAGCTTCATTCATTTCTTTGATCATCTTAGATTAGTCCCAAAGCACCTATCTTCTTTTACATGAGAAAATATAACCCATCAACATAAATCACCAGAACCAATACAGCAACAGAGAACTCAATACACCTCCCTTTAAATAAATAAACCAAAATCTTCAACCTTATAATGAAACACACATACAATCCTACGCATACTACAAACAGAAAAACCACCAAAAAAAAAAAGACACAATCTTGAAAGATGTCACCAAGCACTTACAGCTAGGAAAAAAAAAGAAAAACATGAAACTTCTTTTTACTTTCTGACATCTTCAAAGTCTATGGTCATATATCTAGATTAACTCTACAAGCCCCACCACCACTCATTTCAGATCGCACTATCACCAAAAAAAAAAAAAAGAGCTTCAAAAAACAGTACTTCTATCATCAAGACGTCACTAAAAAGAAAAACAGCAACCCAGTTCACAACTGGTAGAGATAAACCAAAGATTTGGAAAAAATCATTGAAAAGAAGCATACCAAAGTCTCCAAAATTCTTGATTAGAGGGTTCGCAGTGGACTGTATATTATCATTGATTGGTGACTTAGGAATCACAAGCTTGTCTTTTTTAGAGCTAAATGACACTCCTAGTTTCATGGCTGACTCCGGTGCAGTAGCGTTATGAACTGAAGCACAAGAACCCATATTTTCTCCTTCTCTAAAACACCACCTTCATCCCTTTATTAATTCCTTCAGGGGGAGGGAGAGAGAGAGAGAGAGAAACGGATTTTGGAGTTATTGTAAAGGAGAGGCGACTGGAAATATGGCTTCAAAAGAAAGAAAAGAAATCAGAGAGAGAGAGAGAGGGAGAGACCTCCAGAGGGAAGTATAGCTGGGGAGGGATTTGTACGCATGTAATAAGTGTATAGGAGTAAAAATAAATAAATAAATAAATAAATAAAAGTATGTGGTGTGGGTCCACGTAAATAGGTTTTAAACTCTGAAATCAATGAATCACAAGAGGAGGTGCCGAAGTGATGAGAAGTGGTTTTTTTTCCCCTTATCGATGACTATTAAATATTTAATAAATAATAATGGATAGATTTGGATTTTGATTGGTCCCTTGTGTTTCCGGTGTGCCATTTTATTTTTGATGTGATTATTTTTTAAAATATTTTTTATTTTAAAAATTATATTAATAATATTTTTTATTTTTAAAAAATTATTTTTAAAATCAGCAAATTAAAATAATTTAAAAAAATTAAAAATATATTAATTTAAAATTAAAAAATTAACTTTTAAAAAAATATTTTTAAAACACATCATTAAATACTCCCTTTCATTTTCATTTACGTTTTCTGTAGGGTTATTTAAGGATATTTAGGTAACTGGAAAATGGAGGAAAGAATTAAAAAAAAATATATTTTATTTTGGAAATGGGGAATAGCTTTGAATGTGCGAGGAATTATGCCTCGAGGAGGACGAGATAGAGTCCCTAAGATGATTCGAAAGGATCCAGTATATTTGCGTGGATGCATGGATGGATGAATTTCATTGAAGAAATTATTATGTGTGGGTGTTTTTTATTATTATTCATAAAAATATCTTATATTATCACTAATTTATTATTTTTGCCCCTCACTAACGTTTGTATACATGGAAAATTATCTTCTTCTTTTTTATTTGTTATATAAGATCTTCTTTGATTCCTGAAATATTTGCAAAATAATAAAAATATTACTAAAGATATGGAGTATTATCATAATTAACATACTTTGTTATGGATGCCTTAATTAAAATTGTAGCTATCCAATTAAAACTAAAATAAAATTGCAAATATAGAGGGAAGTTAAAGATATGAATTATTTTCATAAATAAATAAATAAAAATGACATGGATATGTTTTCTTTTTCACGTTGGATCATGATTCTTTAGATTTTGTATATATACACGATGAGTGAAGTTTGACCATCAGGAGGAATCGAGAAGTAATTAATGGAATCCTTTCATTTCTCGATGAGGGCCATCGGGAAGAAGTAGAAAAAAAAAAATCAAATTTTTTATTTCTTCAAGAACAATCACAGGGACCTCTGTATGAATTATTAGAGCCTGGACGGTCCATTAAAGTGGCCCGCATCTTTCTGAAATTAATCAACAATATAAATTAATCATATTTTTAATGATGAGCACATCATTCATTCATTTTGTCAACATTCCATGTTCATATATGTTAGTATATTTGTCTGTACTTCAGAATTTTTTTTTTACTCTTAAAAAATATATTAAAAGTGTGGGGATTATTTTTTACAATATCATTAAATTTAATCAAGTTATTTGATATTAAAACTTGTTAACTAGGTATTTTATTTAATTCAAGTTTTAAATTAAATTGTGTAAAAACTTATGCAAATTGAATCCTTCAATTTAATGTGAATTTAAGGATATTAAACATGTATTGAGATTAATAACTTATTTTTTTTAATTATTATTTATTTAATTATAAAATAATAAAAATAAATAATTATAAAATTAAGTGTCAAACTAATATTAAGATTTTTTAATTGTAAATGAAAAAAATCAATAACTAAATGAAAAAAATAAATAAAAAAAATCTTTGGATTTCTATTGTAATCAAAAGCGCTAATGGGTGCGGGAAAAATGATTTCTGCAAACCTTTTAACTTAATACTTAATTAATTAATATGTTTTATGAATATGGTGGTTGTCAAGTAGTGATTTGGTTAGTAATCATCCAGTAGCAGCCATTCTATCTGGCCTGGCCTCAGAAGCTTTGACCCTGAAACCGGCATTTTATAAATCGTGCAGCGATCCTGCCATGTCTTGCACATCACATAGAGTAAAAAAATCATTCCCATTAATGGTGGATTCATTGCTTTGAATTCATTCCACCATACCTTTGAATCTAATGCTTCTGTCAACTTTGAATTAGTGATTAGGCTGTGAAAAAGAAAAGAAGGAAATAAAGGTTTTTTTGAATTGTAAGCAAGAAATAAAGGAAATAAAGGTTTTCTTTTTCTTACAATATAAAATTTCTATGTATTTTCCCATTAATGGTTTTCCTTTTTTTTTTAAATGATTTTCAAATTACTTTTACCTGAGAAAACACCCAAATAGTTATAAAGACAGATGGTGATGATAAGAAAAAAGGGGCATCAAGCGAACACTATGCGTGATAAAGTAATGACAAAGTGGATCATCCGGATTTTGAAGGGGAAAAATGACAATTTGGGAACTGTCGTTGTAAAGCTGAGAACGATATGTGACGATTCGTTTTTCATCTATTAATTAATTAATACAGAGGATCGAACCATATCTCCATGCACTATCTCTCAATTTTTTTTTAAAAAAAAAAATCAACTAGTAATTATGTTATATGAGGGATGATCTTCACTTATATGGTAAGGCTAAGAAAGATGTGAGAATTAATATAACCAGGATATATATAAATTATTTTGATCAATTAGGGTGTGAAATAAAAAAGAAAAAGAATGAATTTCATAAAATAAATTTGTGAAATCCTTTTATTGAAATAACTACAAAGTAAAATATCTCCAGGCTTTTTTTTTTAACAACTTGCCCAAACCCTATTAATTTAACCGAACAACAGTTGCATGTTTAACAGTAATCACCTGATCAGCCATTGCTAAACACCACCTAACAATCATTAGTAACATTGAATTATTTTTATTTCCTTTTGGCTTGTGAATTAGCAGTTTTTCTCGTCTGTGGGATGGTTGTCTTATTACCTGTTCTTGAAATAGGGGACCTTTAACACACCCCCACACACACAGATGCATGCGCGCGCGGGGGGCAAATGAAATTACTATAAGAAAAATACAAAAAAAATTATATATCATGAGAGTAGACTTGGGCATCTAACATATGAAGATATACACAGACAGCATATGGAACCTTTCAATCGTTGTTAGACTATCGACCTCCCAAAGCAAGAATGTTGGAGAACAGTCATGATTCGAAGAAGTGAGGTTGTATCCATGTGACTGAGCTTGCAAGATCTTTACATTTAATCCGTAGAAAAAGATGGCGAACATGGTTCTCTTACATTTGATCCTGGAAAACAAATTTCTTGTGGAATAAGGTGCAATTGGATAATTAAATGAGTTTTTAAATTTGTTTAATCAAGTAATACCCATGCAAAAAATCCAAAGAATAAAATATGATTTTTTTTAGATGCTAAATATAGTTTTTCATATCAATCTCTTTTTCTTGTTTCTCTCGCAACACCTAATGATATACTATTTTGAAAAATACACAAAAAATATATTATGTACCTCACTCTCACTCTAAAAGGTGACTGATTTTTTTCATGATAATTAACATACGATACTTGTATAGCTTAAATATGTGTAAATTAATAGAGAGAAATATCACTCGGTTGGGCTATGACCCAACCAAGATTGAGATGTAGCTCGGTTAGGTTACCCAGCCGAGCTTCATTATACTTTTTTTTTTATATTTTATCATTTTCCTTTTAATTTTTATAAATATATATGTTTGATTTAACGAATTAAAAATAGTAGAAAATAATTATGATATAAAAGTTTACCTATCTCATGTTTGCATAAAAGTATTATATATCTAAAAATATTTGTTATTTTTTGTAAATTCATTAAAGGTTTTTTTTATATTTAATAGAGAAAAATCTATTATCTTTTAAAGATAAATGATCATAGGACCTGAAGATGATTTGGTTATAGGAATCTAATGACATGATAGAGATTAATAGAGACTTTTCCATGAAAGCTTCATAAAAGCCCTTCATCTTTGCAAAAATAGAGTGTATGTGTTAAAAAATCAAAAAATGATGGAGATACAATTTCTGATATTTATCTTATTGGAGGTAATATATCATAAGGATTGTTTCATGTTTGTTCATGTTGCATCTTCTCTTTCAAAAATTCTTGAAAGTATCATTTGGAGATCAATATTTTTATTATTTTTATGAGTGCCTAACACTTTTATGTATCATGTCTATGATAATGGTGAAAAAAAACAAAATTTATTAACATTCCTCATGTTTAAATCATTTTTCATTAGATATGGGTATTACATGAAGTCTTTTCCCAACACATTGATATGTGTCTTTATAATAGGTATGATCATGAGTTTAGAGAAGGCAAATGATTATGAGTGAGTTCATTATTTCTTCTTTTAGATGTTTTAGTTGGAGATTAATAGCTTGGTAGGGACTTTTCTTATATTTAAAAGCATGAATGACCTTGTTTGGCCATGTTAACTTTTTCCATCCTAATATTTTTTTCATCAAATATTTCATGTTAAGGATATTCTTATAACAAAGAGTGTATAACCTTTTCCATAAGGAATAATTGTACACTCCATTAATCAAAGCTTCAATGGTGATGGATTTAAACAAATCTTCCATGCTTAGCATTTCCTCATTGAATCTATAGAAATATATCCTTGTGTTTTTATCATCTCATTGTGTGATGGAAAAGAGCTCTATGGTACTTTTTTTATAAGAAATGCTAGTGTTTAAATGAAAAATGAGCTTTATACAGAGATCTTAAAAATCTACGATAAAGCTAGTTTCAAGGCTATGATACCATGTCCTAATAGATCTATTGAAAGTAATAAGAAAAATATTGTGCATTGTGTCATTAACTTCATGATGCTTTTAGCATTTTATATGTGCTTATAAGGTTTATAATGCTATTTCAGTAGTCTAAGTTGATTTTAACAATGATACAATCCTTATTAAGATAAGTGTATAACACTTTGTGACAAAGTGAGGAATCTACTATTTAGTGGGGATGGCATGCAGGAGGAGATAGAGTTGGAGTAGTCTCATACAAGTCATGCCTTGAATGATGGGAAGTATGTAAACAAAAAGACCAAGACTCACAAGAAAATTGATTTAGATAGCTATATTTAGGACTATTGATTCATTTAGGACTACTGATTTATTTAAAGAGTTAAAGTATAATATCTGTTTACCATGTTATTTTATATTGTTTCTTTTTTAAATTAAAATTGTTTTTATACACTTAACATTATAGGTTAACTTTGATGTTAGTTATGCTAAAAATAATGAAGTTACTTCTGTATAGCTAGAACATTATTATTGAGTAATTGCAATTGTTAGAAGAAATATGCCTAGGGGAGCTGAATTTCATGGAGGGAGATTAATTACTCTCCTATATATTGAAGTCTTGTTCGTCATATAAGATTTTTATAAAATATGATTATGAATAAACATGTTTTTTGTTCAATTCCCTATAGATAATATTATTAATAAAGTCATGGAAAAACTTCATATAAAAATATATTTTTCTGGTTGATGAGTTTCAAGTTTGTATTAATCTTGCAAAACAAGTCCCTTGAGGAATAAAATATACTTCAATGTTTAAGTGAGTGTTTGAGTTTGTTTGGTCAAGTGATAAGCGGGAGATCAAGAAAATAAAATATGTGTTTTTTTGTATATTTAAAGAAAAGATATCAAGTATAGTGTTGTTCAAAACAACCTTTCTTAACTCTCTTAAAGAATATATAATCTTGAAAAATATTTGTAAATTATTTGGAAAACAACTTATATAGCTTCATTGGGTAACTATATCTAAAATCATAATCTATACACATGTAAAACAAAGAAGATATATATATATATATATATATAT
>NW_011500138.1:244930-247004 GCF_000495115.2 Populus euphratica
TCATTTTAATATATATATATATATATATATATATATATATATATATCTTCATGTAAACTCATAAAAACAATCTTCCATAAAAAATCCAAATCTAACCTTGATTGTTTTAGAAAAAAATAACCATAAAAAAATTAAAAATTTTAACATCATGTGAATTTGTTTTTAATATATTAGGAGGGGGTTCCAAGTTTCTCCAATGAGAATATTTATGTTAGTTTGTATAAAATTATTTACTAAAAGTAATAGAATGGAGAATGAATTAAAAATATAAAGATATATTAAAAGAAATTAAACTTATAGATATAATTTGGAAAATAAGGACATTATAAGTATGTTTGGGAGCGTGGTTGTGATTTTTTTAAAATAGAAATACATCAAAATAATATTTTTTATTTTTAAAAATTATTTATTAAATCAATGCATCAAAACAATCAAAAATACACAAAAAAATTTATTTTTAGCAAAAAAAATTATTTTTTTTAAAACAGTTTGCACCACTAAATTATTTTTTTCAAAAAACCTACTATAACTCAAGAGATATATTACTATTCACTAAAATAGTAAAATAATAAAATTACCTCTAACTCTAAAAATCTTTGTACTAGGTGATAAGTATCACCTAAATTTATCTTTTCACCATAATATAATTATTTTTTATAAATTATATGTGCTTACCAAATATCACTTTTTAAGATGATGTTTGAAAAGTTTTAATATTTCGATATAATGGGGTAGTGTATGCTCCAAATGCACTTGTATTTGGTGCATATAGTAGTTTTTTTTTTATTTCTCTTCCTTTTTAAAGTTAAACCAATTTAAAATTTTATAGTAACACTTTTAGTTTCTTTTTTCTTTACATTTGGTCTATGTCCTTTTGATAATTATTTTTTTTATTAAGCCATAAATGTTTTTTTAAAAAATCAACTTCACCTTCTTTTCTTTTTTAATCTTTCAAATTTGATCTCCATTTTTTATCATTAATTTTTAACACGCTATTAAATTATAATGTATTTTTTAAAATTTCACCTCTTTTTATCTTTTTTATCTTTTAAATTTGGTTCAATTCTTCTGATTGCTTTTTTTCTTTGTTTAGGATCATTTTTTAGGTTATTTGTTTTTACAATTTCATCATCTATAATTGTTTTTCTATCAAATATGATCATTATTCTTTTTAATTTTATCTTTTTTACTTTGACAAATTTTTTGAATTGATATTTTTTTTTATAATTTCATCCAAAATTAAATTAATTAAAAATTAAGTTTCTTAATTGAACTCGGATCAAGAATTTTACAGGTTGTAAGTTTTAGAGATTAGAATGGGTTTAGATGGTTTGCATGTATTGGCTTTTTTTAGATATTTTTTTTTATTTTTAACCTTTTTATTACAGTTTTGCTTTATTATTTTTTTATAGTTTACCTTTTATGAGATTAGTCATAGGATTATAATCAAAGTTACTAGGTTCAAAGGTCTATGTGGGTTAATTTTTTTTTTTTTTTTTAAATTTATTTATTTCAATTTTTTTTAATATTTAATTTATTTAAAATTGATTCCTATCTTTTTTTTTTCCTTTCCTTTTAATTGAGTTATCCTAATCCTTTGTCCATAATCATGGACATTATGAGTTAACTTGGTTTTGTTTTGCCATTATTGTGGGATTAATCTAAATGTTGTAGTCTATATTGTGGGGGTTGTCAAGGAGTCCATCTAATTATTTGATTAAGTATGTTAGGAGATCTAGACATACCGGTCTTATTAGAAATTTTGGAGTAAGAGACTAGTTATAATTAGAAAATATATTAGCATCCTTAACGTACCTTATTTAAAATCAATTGTATTTTACAGACTTCAAATGGTTTAAAAGGTTTTAATAAATTCCAAATCAATAATTATTCTATGACTAATTGTTTTTTTACTTTTAAGATTTTAAGAATAAATTTGACATTTTGAATTTATTATAAACTCGAATGTTCAAATAAATTCTTACAGAAAAGGTTTTTTACAACTTGTGTACTATGATAATATTTTTATTTTTTCAAAATATTATTTATATATGCGAAGGTATATATATATATA
>NW_011500138.1:248068-281160 GCF_000495115.2 Populus euphratica
GGAGGCAGTATTAGAAATACATGGGCCATGAGAGCTCCAGTTGTCCTAGAAAATCCAAATGGAAAAGGTGGAAGATGTGAAACCACTAGAACTAACCGGAAAAATCAAGAAAAAGCATCAATGATCAAAGCAAGTGGATGGATTAATGATTCTCATCAAAGAATGAATATGTTGTCTCTATGCTTTATGAGGTAGGCCACCGCCAGACACCTACTTCTTCTCATGTCTCCATCCGGTGGTTTCAGCCATGAGAACTTTAAAAGTGAAAATACATCTATGTGATGTGTCGCCTGTGGGCTACAGTTAAAGATATTCAGTTTTAGTTGAGATCACTGGGGGCGGCCGTGTTACATGCTGTGGGTTAATTTTTTAGCATAAAAAAATTAAAAAAACACTAATATTCAAGAGCACTAGTTTATTTGCTATGTAATATTTATAATATTAATTATAATATTAAATTTATCTGATTTAATTTTTTATAATTTTTTATTTATTAAAATTAAATTTATAATTTTTTTAATAGTAATATTTTTTTTAAAAAATATTAATAATAACGATAAGAAATAATGAAAAAATATTTTACTCAAGTTTTTATAATTATTTTATCCTTTTAAATTAAATTTTATGATTTTTAATAGTAATATTTTTTTAAAAAAATATTAATAATAATGATAACAATAATAATAATAACAAGAATAAAACTCATGATTATAAACTTGGACATGATGTTCCAGTTTGACCCAAGTTTTTGGGGTCTGGTTCCTTGATAATAATAAAATAATAATATTTATAATAATATAAAACTTGTTTAACCCAAGTTTTTATAATTTAATGAGTTTTTAAATCTATTTGATCAAGTAATACCCATGCAAAAAATCAAGAGAATAGAATATGATTTTTTTTTAGATGCTAAATGTAGTGTTTCATATCAATCTCTTTTTGTTGTCTCTCTCACAACATCTAATAATATACCATCTTGAAAAATACACGAACAATATCTCATGTACCTTACCATGAAAGGTGACAGATTTTTTTCAATATAATTGACATATAATACCTATATAGCTTGAATATATATAAACTAATAGAGAGAAATGTCACTTGGTTGGACCATAACCCAACCAAGATTGAGCTACAACTTGGTTAGGTTGC
Organism: Populus euphratica; assembly: GCF_000495115.2. NCBI lineage: Eukaryota > Viridiplantae > Streptophyta > Magnoliopsida > Malpighiales > Salicaceae > Populus > Populus euphratica. The sequence continues at coordinate 249,221 of NW_011500138.1, forward strand.
CTAGCCAAACTTCATTATATCTTTTTTATTATATTATCATTTTTTCTTTAATTACTGAGCTCGGTTAGGTTACTCAGCGGAGCTTCATTATACTTTTTTTTATTATATTATTATTTTCCCTTTAATTTTTATAAACATATATGTTTGATTTAACAAATTAAAAATAGTAGAAAATACTTATAATGTAAAAGTTTACTTATCTCATGTTTGCACAAAAGTATTATATGTCTAAAAATATTTGTTATTTTTTGTAAATTCATTAAAGGTTTTTCTCCATATTTAATAGAGAAAGGTCCATGATCTTTTGGAGATAAATGATCATGGGACCTGAAGATGGTTTGGTCATAGGAACCTAGTGACATAATAGAGATTAATGGAGACTTTTTCGTGAAAATTTCATAGAAGCCCTTCATGTTTGCAAACATAAAGATGCATTATACATGTGTATGTGTTGAAAAATCAAAAGATGATGGAGATATAATTTCTGATATTTATCTTATCGGAGGTAATACATTTTAAGGATTGTTTCATGTTTGTTCATGTTGCAACTCCTCCTTCAAAAATTCTTGAAAGTATCATTTGAAGGTCAATATTTCTATTATTTTTGTGAGTACCTAACACTTTTCTGTATCATATCTATGATCATGGTGAAAAAAACAAAACTTATTAACATTCCTCATGTTTAAACCATTTTTCATTAGATATGGGTATTGCATGAAGTCTTTTCATAACACATTGATATATGTCTTTATGATAGGTGTGGTCATGAGTTTAGAGAATGCCAAATGATTATGAACGTGCTCATTATTGCTTTTTTTAGATGTTCTAATTGGAGATTAATGGCTTGGTAGAGACTTTTCTTGTATTTAAAAGCATGAATAACCTTGTCTGGTCATGTTAACTTCTTCCACCCTGATATAATTTTTCATCTAATATTTCATGCTAAAGATATTCCTATAACAAAGAGTGTATAACCTTTCCTATAAGGAATAATTGCACACTCCATTAATCAAAGCTTCAATGGTGATGGATTTAAAATAATCTTCCACGCTTAGCATTTTCTCATTGAATCTATAGAAATATACCCTTGTGTTTTCATCATCTCATTGTATGATGGAAAAGAGCTCTATGGTACTTTTTTTATAAGAAATGCTAGTGTTTAAATGAAAGATGAGCTTTATACAGAGATCTTAAAAACCTATGATAAAGCCAGTTTCAAGGCTATGATACCATGTCCTAATAGATCTGTGAAAAGTTATAAGGAAATTATTGCGTATTGTGTCATTAGCTTCATGATACTTCTAGCATTTTATACGTGCTTTATAAGGTTTATAAAGCTATCTCAGTGGTCTAAGTTGACTTTAACAATGATACAATCCTTGGTAAGATAAGTGTATAACACTTTGTGATAAAGTGAGGACTCTGCTATTTAGTGGGGATGACATACAGGAGATAGGGTTGGAGTAGTCTCGTGCAAGTCATGCCTTGAATGATGGAAAGTATGCAAATGAAAAGAATAAGACTCATAAAAAGATTGATTTAGATAGTTATATTTATGGATTTGATTTATTTAAGAGTGCTGATTCATTTAAAGAGTTAAAGTATGATGTCTGCTTACCATGTTATTTTATGTTGTTTCTTCTTGAAACTAAAATTGTTTTTATATACTTAACATTATGGGTTAACTTTGATGTTGGTTATACTAAAAATAGTGAAGCTGCTTCTGTATGGCTAGAACATTATTATTGAGTAATTGCAATTGTTAGAAGAAATGTTGGATACCTAGGAGAGTTGAATTCCATGTAGGGAGATCAATTACACTCCTATATATTGGAGTCTTGTTCATCATATAAGATTTTTATAGAATGTAACTATGAATAAACATGTTTTTTGTTTAATTTCCTATAGATAATAATATTAATGAAGTTGTGGAAGAACTTCATATAAAAATAGACTTTTTCTGGCCAATGAGTTTCAGGTCTGTATTGATCTTGCAAAACAAGTTCCTTGAGGAATAAGATATATTTCAATGTTTAAGTGAGTGTTTGAGTTTGTTTGGTCAAGTGATAAGCACCTAGGAAATCAAGAGAATGAAATATGTGTTTTTTGTATGTGTAGAGAAAAGATATCAAATATAGTATTGTTCATAACAACCTCTCTTAACCTTCTTAAAGAATATGTAATTTTGAAAAATATCTGTAAATTATTTAAAAAACAACTTGTATAGCTCCATTGGGTAACTATATATGAAATCATAACCTATACACATGTAAAACAAAGAAGAGATATAAAAGCGAAAGATTGATACCTCACCTGGGTCATAAAACAAACATGAAATATTTTCTTATACGTTTTATTTTAAAAATATAAAAATTCACTCAAAAACTTCACAGTGAAACAGGGACTCGAGAGGCTGCAAATTCGTTGGTTAACTGAATTACTGATGGATTTTTATCCTTGTAAATTATTAAATTGAAGATAAAGCAGATATTCTATTAAAGCCTTGAGAACTTTCTCCAAGCTAAGGGTTTGGTATATGTTCTTTGTTCGAGCTTTATGTTTATTGGTTCTTTAAATTGTTTGTCATCTCCCAGCTACATTTTAGATACCGAGGCCACATTAATGTATGCCCATCTTGCCCTATTTATTTCTATAACGAGCTTAGCAGGTTAATTAGCAATTTTTTTCTTATTTTCTCACTAAAATTACCGTTTTCTTGCAAAAAAAAAAAATTGCATAGAAGAAGATGTCAGCATTTAAATTGATGGGTGAGGTCTTTATGGAAACGCCTCGAGATTTAATATTTTGGGATTTTCAATGAAAAGTGACTGTACTTTGATTTATATATATATATATATATAAATCAAAGTACAGTCACTTTTCATTGAAAATCCCAAAATATTAAATCTCGAGGCGTTTCCATAAAGACCTCACCCATCAATTTAAATGCTGACATCTTCTTCTATGCAATTTTTTTTTTTTGCAAGAAAACGGTAATTTTAGTGAGAAAATAAGAAAAAAATTGCTAATTAACCTGCTAAGCTCGTTATAGAAATAAATAGGGCAAGATGGGCATACATTAATGTGGCCTCGGTATCTAAAATGTAGCTGGGAGATGACAAACAATTTAAAGAACCAATAAACATAAAGCTCGAACAAAGAACATATACCAAACCCTTAGCTTGGAGAAAGTTCTCAAGGCTTTAATAGAATATCTGCTTTATCTTCAATTTAATAATTTACAACGATAAAAATCCATCAGTAATTCAGTTAACCAACGAATTTGCAGCCTCTCGAGTCCCTGTTTCACTGTGAAGTTTATAAATAAATTTTTATATTTTTAAAAAATATATCATGTTTGTTTTATTAAGCCATGACCTAGTTGAGTTATCATTCTTTATATATATATATATATATTCTCATCTTCATTAATTCACTGTTTTGTAGTTCTTAGGGAAAAAAAATTGCAATTCTTTTATTTTTCAAAAAAAATTATTTTTAAGAAATGGAAAATCTGTATTTTTTTTCTAATTTCTTCACTAAGTTGGTTATTATTGCAACGGCAAATCTGTCCAAAAACAATAAAATTAACTGTCGGGTGATTTTATTTTCATAGTTATGTATTTTTTTTTTGACAAAATAGGTTTTTTTAGTAACATGTTTTTTGAATAAAATATAACCTAAAGGGAGTTAAAATAAATATACAAAAAATGTTTTCATCATTAGTGATGAATATATATTTATATATATAAACTTATCATAAAGTTAATATGAAAACTATATATATATAAACTTATGATAAAGTTAATTTCAATTTAAAAAAATAAAAAATCATGATTCAATAATTCATTTATGATAAAAGGAAAAAAATTAATCATAAATCATAAATCTTCATGAAAATCCTCTTTGCATGATTAATTTATTAATATTAATGACAAAATGGCTTGAAATTTTTTTTTTTAAATCCATTGAGATATTTATGAGGCTTTAAAGTGGGAGAAAACCCAATATAAACTTTGTTTTATGATAAAAGCGATGGACTACACAACCTCTAAATTATATTTATTTAAATGGCTATCGAAAACAATTGAAGTTGATCTTTAAAATGTCTCTCGTGACTTCATAGTCAAATCTCATCCTTCCGAATTTGTCTGGTCTTAGAAAGGTATCCTCTACTTTTTTTAAAAGTATTAGCAATTTGATGTTTGTACCTACTTGACTTTATGAGCCTTCTCCATTAACTTATCGACAAGATTTTTCACATCATTTTTCTGCTATATATTAGATTATTGTGTCCTTATTTTTAGAAAACAATAACCATAAAATAAAAAAAAAATATGAATTTTAACATCATGTGAATTTTTTTAATATATTAGGAGGGGGTTAGAGTTTCTCAAATGAGAATATTTATGTTAGTTTGTATAAAATTATTTACTAAAAGTAATATAACGGAGAATGAACTAAAAATATAAAGATATATTAAAAGAAATTAAACGTATAGATATAAATTGAAAAATAAGGATATTATAAATCTATTTGGGAACGTGGTTGTAATTGTTTTTTAAAGAGTTTGTTTTGCTGAAATATATCAAAATAATATTTTTTATTTTAAAAAATTATTTATTAAATCAACGCATCAAAACGATTCAAAACATACAAAAAAATTTATTTTTAGCAAAAAAAATTAAATTTTTTAAAAACATGATTTGCACCACTAAATTATTTTTTTCAAAAAAGCTACTATAACTCAAGAGATATATTACTACTTACTGGAATGGTAAAATAATAAAATTGCCTTTAACTCTAAAAATTTTTGTACTGGGTGATAAGACTAAAATTATATTTTCACCATGATATAATTATTTTTCATAAATTATATGGGTTTACCAAATATCACCTTTCAAGATGATGTTTGAAAAATTTCAGTGCCTCGACACACAATGGGAGAGTGCCTGCCCCAAATGCACTTGTGTTTGGTGTAGGTCGCTTAATTTTTTTTTGTCTTTCTCTTTCTTTTTAGATTTAGCGCCAACCCCTTTAAAATTCCATAGTAACACCTTTAGTTTCTTTTTTTTCTTTACATTTAGTCCATGTCCTTTTGATGATTATTTTTTTATTAAGCCATGAAATTAAAAAAAAAATCAATTTCACCTTCTTTTCTTTTTTAGTCTTTCATATTTGATCCCTATTTTTTATCATTAATTTTTAACATGCTATTAAATTATAATATTTTTTTTTAATTTCACCCCTTTTTATCTTTCAAATTTGGTTCAATTCTTTGATTGCTTTTTTTCTTTGTTTGGGATCATTTTTTAGGTTATTTTTTTTTACAATTTCATCATCTATTATTGTTTTTCTATCAAATATGATCATCATTCTTTTTAATTCTATCTTTTTTTCTTTGGCAAATTTTTTGAAATTAGTTTAAAATTAAGTTTCTTAATTGAACTCAAATTAAGAATTTTACGGGTTGTAAGTTTTAGAGATTAGAATGGGTGGTTTGCCTGTGTTGGTTTTTTTTAGATAATTTTTTTTATTTCTAACCTTTTTATTACAGTTTTGCTTTATTATTTTTTTACAATTTACCTTCTATGAGATTAGTCACAGGTTTATAACCAAAGTTACTAGGTTCAAAGGTTTATGTGGGTTAATGTTTTTTGTTCTTTTTTTAAAATTTATTTATTTTAATTTTTTCATTTAATATTTAATTTATTTAAAATTGGTTCCTACCTTTTTTTTCCCTTTCCTTCAATTAAGTTATCCTGATCCTTTGTCCATAATCATGGACTTTGTGGGCTAACTTGGTTTTGTTTTGCTATTGTTGTGGGGTTAATCCCAAGTGTCGCATGTAGACGTGTGACATGAGCGATATTGTGGGGTCGTCAAGGAGTCGCCACCTAATTATTTGATTCAAGTATGGTAGGAGATCTACGTATACTAGTCTTATTAGGAATTTTATGGTAAGAGACTAATTATGGCTAGGAAATATATTAGTACCCTCAACGTACTTTACTTAAGGTCAGTTGCATTGTGTAGACTTCAAATGGTTTAAAAGGTTTTGATGGATTCCAAACCGACGGTTAGTCTATGATTGAAAATTTTTTTACTGTTATGAATAAATTTGACATTTTGAATTTATTATAATCTCGTATGTTTAAATAAATTCTTATAGAAAAAAATTCATATAAATGCTCTGACAAGGTTCAATTATCATGGAAAGTGAAAAGGTTTTTCACAACTGGTGTACTATGGTGAAAAATACTTCCAATTAGAATTGATAAATATTTAGAATAATTCTAAAAATATTCTAAGCAACTTCTGCTATTTAAATAGCAACCTACTTGTAGATCTAGTATTTATACCAGAACACTGACTACAAATTCTCGTGAATTAAAATTTTTAAGGGGGTTATTGAAATATAGAGCAAGTTTTCATAAATTTAATAAACTGATTATTAAACTAAAAAATACATGCAAAGATATTTTTTGGGTATATAAAAAAAAGTGCTCACACTTACCATATATTTTTATTTTTTCAAAATATTATTTTTTTATACTAGTTTTAGGTTTCTTTTTAAGTTTATTTTGGTTTTTGCATATTTGTACATCATCATTAGTTAATAATCTAGTTTGTTGTTGCAACAATAACATGTTTTTAAATGTTAATTAAGCTTTCAAGATTTTATTGAATTTTCTTTTAAATGCATACACTTTGATATCACGACTTGGTCAAATATTTTGTATCTTGACCTAAGTTGGCCCGGATTTATATCTTTTAATTTTTTTTAATCTTATATATATATATATATTGTCCTTCAACATTTTATTTTTTAAAGATTGAGCTTCACCTTTTTTTTCCTGCATGGAATTATCATGATATTTAATTTATTAAAAATTGATATTTATATTTTTTTTCACATTTTTTATGTGATTATCCCAATTTTATATTCATAATAGTGAAGTTTGTGATTTGATCTCATTAAATTATCATGATATTTTTGTTTTTTTTCCTCTTTAATATTAAATTGTTCTATAATACAGGTTGTCTCCGGTTGAATTCTTTTTATTTTTATTTATTTTTATGTTTTATTTATTAATTTTGTTTATTTATTTATATTGTTTAAATTATTTAAATTACCAATAAATAAAAACTTGGGTCTTGGGTTCTTTTTTCTTGACAATTTTTTTAATATTTTTAAAAATTTTATCCAGCTTGCGACAAAAGGCATGATACAAATCTAATTAATGTAATTCTCCTCAATAAAATCCTACTTATGTCAATATCCCCCCCCAAAAAAAAAAAATGTAAACATTTTGGAGATAAAAATAACAGCTAATAAATTAGTATTGGGTACATTATTATTTTTCGTATGAGTAACATTTAGGTAAAATTAAAAATTAGAAAATTAGAATTTTTGAATTAATTTTAACAGACCAAATATTTTATTATCACTTGAGGAAAAAATATATATAAATGGTTCTATATAAAGAAATCTATTAATATTTGAAAAATGAAATGTTGTATGCCCAATATATATATATATATATATATTACTGGTCGTCTATTATAGGTAATATTCTTATACTATTTCCCTAAAGTTTTACACTCATTAGAAAGTAATAAAATATATAATTTTTTTTCTAGTTACATATATTTTTTTATTGAATTAATTACTACATAATATTGGGACATTGCTGTTCTTTTCAATTCTAGGTTTTATAAGGCTAATGATATGCTCAAATTAACTTTTAACTATTGTTAATTACGGATTCATCTTTTATTTTTAATCCCAGCAAATATTCGGTCCGAGTCAACTGCATTGGAAAATGGGCCATCATACGGCTTATTAAAGCTTGATGACTTCAACTCCTCACTTCCCATTGGGCCCAAACTCTTAGAATCAATATCCAGCCCATTCTCAATATGATCACTAATGTTCAGCATGGGTTCCTTTTCTTCAGTTAGCGTATCAAATTTATTACGCTTTGGAATGACACTATTACCCTTTAATTTCGCTCCTTTAAATCCATTTCCATCCACCTTCCTGTTCCGTTTTACAACAAGCCATTCTCACGAAGGAGGGTGACCATAATCTCACAGTTAGATAGTGGTAAAAAATCATCCGAGGATATTCATGATCGAATTTCACCATGAAGAAACCGTGGCCACCATCCAGTAGATCAAATCCAACGGATAATCTCCATGACTGTTTTAGCCCAAGATTCACCTGTGTGAATCCAATACTTATTCCAAGTAATTTCACTGTCAATGCATCACTCCAAGAGTAACACAGGTCATTAAACACCCTATCATCCAACAACACCCTCGGTAATAAACGATTGCCATATTCACATCTTGCAAGAAATCCGCCTTCTCCCGTGGTGGTGGAGGGAGCTTAGAACCCAAGACTCTGTCTCTAAACTATACCTTGCTACCATGTCCATCTGGTGGTTTGCCGTATTCCACCTCCATTGCAGTGATTTGACAAACCCGGAAAAGTGAAATCACTCAGTTGTGAAGAAGAGAAAAATGCCTGTTCTTTTGACTACCAAAATAGTTATCCTTGTTGATGCTAAAGTTTGTGATATATACATCAAATCCCATGTCAACTCCATACAACATTATTAAACTAATCGATCTATTTTTGATAAAGAGAAAAAGGTACACCAAAGTTAGAGACATATTGCAGCTAGATAAGCATAATTAAATGGAGGCAGTATTAGAAATACATGGGCCATGAGAGCTCCAGTTGTCCTAGAAAATCCAAATGGAAAAGGTGGAAGATGTGAAACCACTAGAACTAACCGGAAAAATCAAGAAAAAGCATCAATGATCAAAGCAAGTGGATGGATTAATGATTCTCATCAAAGAATGAATATGTTGTCTCTATGCTTTATGAGGTAGGCCACCGCCAGACACCTACTTCTTCTCATGTCTCCATCCGGTGGTTTCAGCCATGAGAACTTTAAAAGTGAAAATACATCTATGTGATGTGTCGCCTGTGGGCTACAGTTAAAGATATTCAGTTTTAGTTGAGATCACTGGGGGCGGCCGTGTTACATGCTGTGGGTTAATTTTTTAGCATAAAAAAATTAAAAAAACACTAATATTCAAGAGCACTAGTTTATTTGCTATGTAATATTTATAATATTAATTATAATATTAAATTTATCTGATTTAATTTTTTATAATTTTTTATTTATTAAAATTAAATTTATAATTTTTTTAATAGTAATATTTTTTTTAAAAAATATTAATAATAACGATAAGAATAATAATAATAACAAGAATAAAACTCATGATTATAAACTTGGACATGATGTTCCAGTTTGACCCAAGTTTTTGGGGTCTGGTTCCTTGATAATAATAAAATAATAATATAAAACTTAATAGTAATATTTTTTTTAAATTTAATAATAATAAAAATATTAAGAACAAGAATAAAACTAATAATCATAATAAAAATAAGAATAATAACAACGACGATTACAAGAACAACAATAATTTTTAATTTTATCTTTCAAATCAAATATATTATTTTTTTCCAATAGTAATAATATTTTTCTCAATATTATTAATAATAAAAATAATAATATTTATAATAATATTAAACATGCATGACCAAGTTCTTATAGTTTTTAATTTTACCGTTTAAATCAAATCTATAGTTGTTTTTCAATATTAATAATATTTTTTTAAAATTTATTAATTATTATATTAGCAATAATAATAGTAATAATAATTTTAATACAAATAATAATAATTTTAATATTAGTAATAATAGTAAACTTGTATGACCCAAGTTTAAGGGGATTTAACTGCAACACTCGATCTAAAAGTCTTGAGTTTGGCTGCAGCACCATATACAAGAGCTTTGAATGTGAGTTTGATTATAAGGCCATGTCATGAAGGTGTGATAACTCAATATAAAAAAATATATTAAAGAATGAAATTAAAAAAAGAAATTAATTAAAAATAAAAAACAAAGTAAAAAAAACAAAGCAAATATTATTCTAATGAATAGTGCTTTGCGAGGAGGAGTATAATAACATTCCCTTATGAGATCATAATAATCTAATGAAACATAAATAAAATAAATTATGAAATTTAATTTTCAATCAAATCGATATTAAAAAAACCTATCGAAATAAAAGAAACTAATTAAGAAAAAAAAAAGAATCAACTGGTTTAACTTGTTAAATCAGGTTAACTTGTCAAACATGAGATCTTATCATAAGAGTGTGATAACCAAATAGAAAAAAAATTGAATAGTAATGAACTAAATCAAACAAAAAAATTTAATTAAAAAAACATATAACTAAAAGCATTAGTCTTTTCACTGTTGATTGCATAATGTAATCCATAGTAAAAAACTGATCTTCTTTAATTATAGTCAATTAGTTAGGTGACCCGTACTATACAATGAGCCAATTTTTTCATAAAAAATATTAAAAAGTCTAAGACAACTTGAGACTTGGATCCTTTCCCTACCACTTCCAAGCAACTTGGGTTTGGCCTACCCTTGGATTTGGAAGGTAATACTATACTCATGTTAATAATAATAATTTTTTTTTTATCTTTCAAATCAAATCTATGTTTTTTAGTTAGTAATAAAATTATTTTAAATTTAATAATATTAAAGAATTTAATAATATTTATGATAGTAGTAATAATATTAAACTTATTTAACCTAATTTTTTATTGTTTTTAATCCCTTCAAATAAAACTTATTGTTTTTCTTCGATTCTAATAATATTTATCTTCACATAATAATAATAATAATTTTACCCTTTAAATCAAATCTATGGTTGTTTTTTCAAAATTAATGATATATTTTTTAAGTTTCTTAATTACGATATTAATGATATTAATTATAATAAAAATAATAATATTTATAAAAAAATAATAATATTTTTAATATCAACAATATTAATTATAATAAAAAATAAAAACATTCCTAAGACAAATAATATTTTTTTTAATATTAATAAAAATAATAATCTTAATTATAATAAAAATAAGAAAATTTATAATACAAATAATAATATTTTTAATATTAATAACATTAAAATTAAAAATATTTTTAATAATATTAAACTTACTCAAGTTTAAATGAGTCTAACTGTAATACTAGATCCAAGAGCTTTGTGCCGCTCTTAAACACTAGGATTAAGAGCTTTGGGTTTGGCTGCAATCTAAACGCATGAGAGTTGGGTGAGGATGCTTGACTCAAGTGTCTTGAGTCAAGTACGACTAGAAAACCCAAGAAATTTGGGTTTACTTCCCTGTCATTCCCAAACAACTTGAATTTCGTATGTCCTTTTAAACTCAATAAACTTGAGTCTGAAAGGGTATATCAGACCCAAGTTAATAATAATTAATTTTATCTTTCAAATCAAATCAATATTTTTTTCAACAATAATAAAATTTATTTTAAATTTAATAATATTTATGATATTAATTATAATGTTAAACTTATCTGGCCTAAGTTTTTATAGTTTTTAATCATTTCAAATAAAACTTATTTTTTTCTTCTATAGTAAGAATATTTTTATTCAATTTTATTAATGATAATAATAAGAAGAATAATAATAATTTTACCCTTCAAATCAAATCTATGGTTTTTTTTTTCAAAATTAATGATATATATTTTTAAATTCCTTAATCATGATGTTAATAATATTAATTAAATTAAAAATAATAAAATTTATAATAAAAATAATAAGATTTTTAATTTTAACAATATTAATTATAATAAAAACAACCTATTTATAAGATAAATAATAATATTTTTAATAGTAATATTAATAATACTAATAATAATAAAATTTAAAATATTTAAAATATAAATAATAATATTATTAGATATGGCTACACAACTAAATTCAAGAATATTGAGTCGAGTTATCCAACTATACCTAATATTCAAGGAGGATGGAGATAAAAAGAAAACTAGAAAGATTATAAAGGTAATTACTATGTATAAGCCAATATAAGGCTAATTTTTAATTATTTTTTTAAAATTTTTAAATTTACAAAAAAATAATAAAATATTATCTCTGCCCATTACATCAGGGTTAATAAACTAGAACTTACTTAATAAGTTAACTTAGTAATTTATATAAAATTAAGAGCTAATCCACATTGAGTTATATATTAAATTATTCGGGGGTTGATCCAATTAAACTAAATCAACATGTCAAGTTATCACATAAGCTGGTTCACCTTATTAATATGCTTTTTTAACCTAATTCTTAAATTGAATTATAAATTGAATTAAGTTTAATAACAACCATGTTTATGTAGGGGTGGAAACAATGGAGAAAGGAAGGAAGAAAAAGAAAAGAAAAGGGGGGGGGGTGTTTTCAATTATTTGAAAATGTGAAGAAAAATCGAGATATTGAAAAAGAGTAGAAAAATTTGATGCTAGTTCACCATTCTCTTGTTTCTAAAACCATGGAACAAGTGTGGAAAAAAGAACAAAAAGATAAATATCATGGTTACATGAATTTGCCTTATTTTTTTAATGCATACTATTCCAATAAAATTATAATTCTATTTTAATTAATTTTCTCTATTTGCTACTTCCCCCAGGTTTTTCTATAGGTCTTTCCATGCACTTTTCCCCCCTCCCATTTTCTTTTCCTTCTTAATAAAAGAAAGAAAATCATACCGAATACCATTACTAAATCTCTTTTTTCTTTTCTTGAGGGGTTTCTTAGTCTATCTCTATATAATAAGATGAATTCTCAATCCATTCTTACTTTTTTTTTTCTTTATTATGTCAATTTAATTCCTAAATAAAGACTTTTTTAATATATCCTATTTATTTTTTCTCTCCAAACAAATAAAAAAATGAAATCACATGACTTACACAGAGTATATCTTCATGTAGAAAAGATCACCTTACTCTAATGACTTACACATGGTATATCTTCATGTAGAAAAGATCACCTTACTCTAAATAGAGTAAGGAACTCATATATCTTTATATTTTAAAATTTTTGTTACGTATAATTATATTAATTTTATCCTTAATGTTTAGTTAATAAATCAGAAGAATAATAGTTTATATAAAATCTAAACATTGAAATCATGTGAAATCTTAAATGTCAAAACAATATCATTTAAAAAAATAAAAAGTCAAACCAACTAGGTCACCAATTATCTAATTTAGAACAAGTCAAGATTTATCTGCTAAGCCAAGTTTAGTTTTTAGGTGTCCCCGTGAGTTTTCACCAGACTTGATGTGAACTAAATATAGACATCACCAAAATTCCCATGAGATTATAAAAAATGCAGAGTCATCATCGAAAACCTTTAATATCCAATTAACTGGCGGATAGCTGAACAAAAAATCGGACCATGCTGTTCCACATATATATATTAATGTGTTGCAGAAGCAGTTTCACAACCTCATGTATGTCAGTTCTTGTAATAAACAAGGAAGACTAATGTGCTGCAAGATGATTTCGTGATTCAGACAACTGCAAACTAAATTCATCTCTTATTGTTCTAGCAAAATACAAGGGAATTGCTACCCGAAAGCAAGGCTGCTCGAAGTTTTTCTTCAACTCGTTGTTGCTCCAGGCAACTTTCTTAGAGGTCCTCCGGGCCATTAGTTTTCTGGGCACAGAAAAACTTGATAAACTCCATAGCGAGCCAATTCAAAGAATGTTTTAATTGTGATAAATCATGCAAGGGTAGTATCTTACCTTGTTCTGAATTACGACTCCATCTGCTATTTCCAATTTCACACCAGATTTCACCGCGATGCTCACTTTTCCCTGCAGAGGTGATGGAACAGAATTTCTAGTGTCAATCATGAAGGTTTTTACCAAGAAAGACAAAGGTAACAAAACTATAATTACATGTAACACGTTAACATGATGGAATTTATATTATTCGCAAGCTGTTGAGAATCAATACAAGGCCAGGCATAGAGCTTAGTGGTCAATGAAAGATCTCTCTATACAGTCAAAACAATCATCTATGGCCATGATTATACAAAATGAAGTCTCAACAACACCCAGCTAAGGAAAAACACTTCCAAAATGATGTTAAGCGAAGAGTTCATTAATGGTTTTTTGTAGAATGAGCACAGGATAAAAAGGTCATTAGCAAAGAGATTGAGAGTAGAGTGAGTAAACAGAACTGGAACCAGAGAGCTATTGCGGTAGCGTTAGTCTCCTTCAAGATATGGGTTTTCCTTTTCCATTGCCACGATCTTATTTATTCTGATAATCACAATGATATTAAGATGAAGATGTTTTTATTAAATGTATCAAATATATTAAAATTGGCCATCCCTTTATATATCAACAAAAGTACAGTTAATTTTAGGACTCGTGGTGCGTGCAAACTAGCCCGGACACCCACGTTAATCTAATAATAAAAAAAAAACAAACGTACAGTGCCATTATCTCTCTGGTTTGTGTTTCTTCCATTGATCAAACGAGGGAGCATGTTAGAATACTATACTATAATATTCAAATATTATGTAGTAATTGCAAGAGTTTCTTGAGGTCCAATCCCGATAATCACAATGATATTAAGATGATGATGTTTTTCTTAAATGTATCAAATATATTAAAAATGACCATCCCTTCATATATCAACAAACGTACGGTGCCATTATCTCTATGGTTTGTGTTTCTTCCATTGATCAAATGAGGGAGCACGCTAGAATACTATACTATAATATTCAAATACTAAGTAATAATTGCAAGAGTTTCTTGAGGTCCAATCCAATGGATTGTTATTGTCATTTATATCAGGAAGTAGAGTTGTATATAAGCACGACAAAATGGAAATACAAACAATTAATATGAAAAGCTTCTCTCAATATTTGCATCTATCTTCAATTTATCACATAAAATTATCCATAACGAAGGGAAACAAATCGATCGCATAAATTAAGATCTTAAGTGTTATTAAACCAAAGAGACAATGAAAAAGATGATTTTGTAATGGCTTTTTTTTCCAAGTACTTTAATCAAATCCTAAGACCTCAGTTTTGATTTATGTTAACGTAAAGACAAATCTTGATTAGGTAAATTAGGAACAGAATGGTTAGGTTAGGTAAGTCAAGAAGATCATCAAAAGAAACCACTCCGATTTGAGCCATTTGAAAACACTCTTCCGGTATATAGTTTTAAAACCCGATCAAGCTTATTTAAAATTAAAACCTAATTGAGTTAAAAAGTAAAATAAAAAATCAGATTAATTTAGTAATTCAATTAATTCGGTAACATAAGATCAAAAAACGAGTTACAACCGTTTAATCATTTATTTTATTTTTTAATAAAAATAATATCATTTTATTTTGTAAAAAAATAATTAATTGAGGGTTGAACCTCAATAATTTAATAATTCGGTTAAAACCCGATAACCTGAACCTGAATTTTAAGCTGGTTGACCAATGGACCTGTTTTAAAAACCATGCCACCACCTACTTGAGAAACTCCTCGCGTTACCCTTAAAAAATTCGAGAACAACTCCTCTACAGAATCCGAGCCCGCTATACCATTTCTAGCCTCTAAATCGGTTCACAAAATCAGAATGGGTGTGGCAGCAAAAATCGCACCGTCGATGCTATCATCGGATTTCGCCAATTTGGCATCGGAAGCTCAGCGAATGCTCGATTGCGGCGCCGATTGGCTTCACATGGACATCATGGTACGACTCTACATTGAAACAAAAAACGAAATCTTTGGATTTTTCTTAGTATTGATTTAATTATTTTTGACAAAGAAACTGATTGGTTTCTTTTTTATAATTATTGTGTTTGCAGGATGGGTATAACCTCAATTATTGTCTCCTTCAAAAACCGTTTGTCCTTAATTACTGCAAACTTGTGATCCTCTTTGTGTTATCTCTGTTACTTAAGGTTGTTGGGTCTTTTTATTTTTTTAAGTTTCGGTTTAAATATTTGGGAGCTTAAAGTTTGCAGCTTTCATTCTATAATGAGTGAAAAAATTGATTTTTGTTAAATAATGTGTTAATTAATTGAGGCCATGGTTATTGCAAGGGGTAAAAGACTGGTTCTTTTGTTTGCGATTTCATTAGAAAGAAAGCTAGTTCACTACAAAATGGAACATGGGTTATTAAAAAAGTATTATGGTTATAGAAAGTAATATAGAAACAGGTGAGATCATAATGGAACAAAGGAGTGATAAGTGATAACACATGTTTAGGGCAGAAGACTTTTTTTTTGGTGCGTGTGCAGGCTTTCACTTAATGAATTTTGCGTGTTATACGTGATTTTAGAGCTTAGTTAGATTGTTTTGTTGTTTGAAAATGTGGTTGTTTATACGTGATTTTAGAGCTTAGTTAGATGGTTTTGTTGTTTGAAAATGTGGTTGTTATCTTGTTCTTGTATGGAATTCGCTTAAAACACTGGAAAAGCTTTGTTATGTGTGTTGATGTTTCTGCATCGGCTTTTTTCATACTGTTATTGTTGAATTGGTATATGTTCTTTTGTTGTTTTATCATAGGCACTTTGTCCCTAACCTAACAATTGGTGCTCCAGTCATTGAGAGTTTGAGAAAACACACAAAGTAAGATCTTTTATAGCCTTTGCTTAAGCTTGTTATTTCAATTTTGGCACACCGGCATTTTGAATAGTGTGATGAGCAATGTTATTGTTTCATTTAGGGCATATTTAGATTGTCACCTTATGGTCACGAATCCTCTTGATTATGTGGAGCCTTTGGGCAAAGCTGGCGCATCAGGATTCACGTTTCATGTTGAGGTATCCAGAGGTTGGTTATCATGCTGTTCACATTGTTCTTATTTCTCATGTAGCCTACCTGTTTTCACTTATACCGGGTTTTTTTTTTGGCAGATAATTGGGGAGAACTTGTCCAGAGAATCAAATCAAAGGGCATGAGGCCTGGTGTATCATTAAAACCTGGTACGCCGATTGAAGAAGTTTATCCTTTGGTATGAAATTTTTACTCCGATATGTTGCAACAAAATAATGAACAGCTTCTACTTTGTTTTAAATTTTTTGGTTTTGCAAGTTAGCTAGACGTAAGTTGAGCAACAGGAATATGGGAATTGTTGTGATGTATAAGGTATATGTTGTTCATAACTTACAGGTTGAAGGTGAAAATCCTGTGGAAATGGTCCTTGTGATGACTGTAGAACCTGGATTTGGTGGACAGAAGTTCATGCCAGAAACAATGGATAAGGTATCATGAAATACCTTTGTTGCTCATTTCAATATCATGTAGCTGCCCTGCCTTCTTGTTTGCAGTAACATTGTTCATTTCCTATTATTAGGTACGGGCTCTAAGGAAGAAGTATCCATCACTTGATATAGAGGTGAGTGGATCGCTATTTGTTGTCTATAATTCAGCATTAGCACGAGTAATCTTGAAATTGAGACAAGTCCATCTCATGAGAAATATCAGATGCCTTTTACTTTTCTCCATGAACACTGATTAAACACATGAAACTTTGGCTTGCAGGTGGATGGTGGTTTAGGGCCTTCAACGATTGACATGGCAGCTTCAGCTGGAGCAAACTGCATTGTGGCAGGAAGTTCAGTGTTTGGAGCTCCTGATTCAGCCCAAGTAATATCTCTCATGAGAAAGAGTGTTGAGGAAGTCCAGAAAAACAACTGATACTGGTAGATGCAAGACTTTTCAGCATTGTATGTGTAAGGAATACATGTCGTTGTCCTGTTTGGCATTTTGGAATTCATAAAATGGCATCTTTATCTCCCCCTTTCAAGTCTACCCATGTCTACAACACTGAAAGAAGCGTAGACCACTATGTACGATAATGAGATCCATGGAGGGTCTGAATTAAGTTAATAAATGCATGTGCCTTTCACAACATAATTTCCAATAATCCTTATTTACAGCTTCCAATTTGTATCTCTTATAGTTAAAATGGTGCCAGAATCTTTGAGTTTGATAATCGGGTACCAATATGTCTTGCCTTTTTTTTTTTTTTGGTTTAACCTGACTATTCTATTAGATTGGATTACTACCTTATACGAAGTCTACAAGTTTTGTCAACTGCCTTAGTAGGGAGTTTTCCTGTTTATATATATATATATATATATATATGTCTTCAAGTTTTTGTCAACTGCCTTAGCAGGGAGTTTTACTGTTTATATATATATATATATGTAGCAATGGAAGTGTACTGCTGATGTTGGATTATGATAATTTTTTTTGAAACAATCTTCATTTAAGGAATAAGAAGAAAATGTATATCATCGTACAGATTAGATGAATCAGCTGCATCTAGGTATCAATTGAGGCTTTCACATATTTCCAGCTGCTCTTTTACCATTTTACAGCATCTACACATCTATTTGGTCAGAAGGATGAAGACGGAGATAAGGAAAGGGAGGAGAATGGTAAGAAGATGAAAGTAGAATATCTAATCTTAACTTCTCCAAATGGATTTGAAGAACTTCAGGATACAATTGGGAATAGGTAGTCCTCCTTCCCTTCTGATTTGTTCAGTGACTCTGAGGAGTTAAAAAGAAAAAGAGCTTGAGAGGGCAAACCCTTTCATCCAGTTTACCCGTCCATCTCCTTTTCTACTCAAACACATAAAGTTGCCATTAATGACAATAAGTCTTCAATTTCTCTACTGCAAAACGCATCTAAGTTCTAAGTTTTAAGACAAGTAAAGCATGAAACATTGTTGTTTTTCTCTCTGGCATGTGCTACGTCTGAGATCCTTTAAGGAAGTGGCAAATTAAAGGAGAGAAAGATTGCTTTCCGAGCTGATTTTATAGATTAGATTTCCTTCCTACCCTGTATCTGTTGCCTCTCCTTTTCTTTTCCCAGATTAGATTTCCCTTGAATTAATATTTCCTCGGATTCAAAGCTAATTGTCTAGATTCCACTCGCACGTGCTGTAGCATTTCTGACTTGATCTTGTTAGTATTGCACGTGAGAGACCTTGGTACATGCTCATCGAGAAGCAACCCTTCACGTCCCTCGGCCAAAGCATGTTCCACATATAGAACTGTACGCATAGTTTTCTTCTTTTTATTACAAAATCAGTGACCAGCACGTGTTATCACGTGCATGTTCGAACCCTCTGTTTTCGGTCCATTCAAGCTCGGACACTTTTTAAGCCATAACGAGCAAAAGGGACATTAGCAGGGAGTTTGTTATCTCGGGAGGTTACGCAGCCATCACCCTCTCTCCTTCATACACAGAGTCATGTTTTTTTGTTTTAACAAGCCGGATTAATTTGGGGGCATTCGGTGGTTTCTTGTCGGATGAAGAAGTCCTCCACTCAACCTGATCCAATCAAGTTGGAGGTAAATATAGGTGATAAATCTAAACATTCTTAGTCGGAGATGGATGGATCAATCTAGCTCCGATCAAATCCACTGTGATTCCAATTTTTATCACCAATAAATGTAATAAAGGTAACTAAAACTAAAACTAAAACTAAATCTAAAACTAAGATTTGGAAAGGAGAAGAATTTTGGGTACTTGGGCTAAAAGTGAAACACGTCATTATGGCTGGGAAAGCTAAATCCTAAAAGTCTCTTGACATTGACATGCCACCTTCTAATTTTCATAGTGGCCGCCCCCTTGTTTCGATCATTAATTCACGTAGAAAAACTTGCCATCTCCTTTTTGTGTCACACAGCTTTAGAGAGCACACATGGCTAGACTCTACTATAGCCTTATATCATTTGAAGCTGAATTTAGGTGCATAACCATATCTTCTTTGAAGTTATCATTGGAGTCTCTCCTCCTCCTTGTAGACAAATGATTAGCTATTTGATTTATATTTTGTTATAAATTACAGTTATTTTTTATAAAAAAAATTAAATATGTGGGCTTTTTATATATGTTTTTTAATTAAAATAAATTAAAAATTATATGTGTTAATAAAAAAATAAATTCATTAATGATAACTAAGAACATAATAGAAAAAAATAAAAAAATCAATATAAATTAAAATATTTGAATTTGAAATATTGGCTATTTACCTGATTCCTGATTATATTTAATGACTCTATTTAATAAAAAATAATTTTTTATTTAATCAAATAATAGTAAAAATAAATAAATGTGAAATCAAATAAATAAAATTAAAAGAAAAAAATATCAAGCAATGTTGTGTTTCTTAGAAATTCTATTCAAAAATAAATATTTTTTTATTTTACAAAATAAAATTCATTTACATAAAATATAAAAATAATATATATAGATCAATTAGAATAATCTCTGAAAAAATTAAATACATATAGAATAAATAAAAAATAACTATTATTTAAAAAAAGCTAAATACAAAAGAAAAAAAGAAAATTAAAAAGTAAGGGTATTAATTTAAATATAAATTATGAAATAATAATAATAGTGATAATAATAATGTACGTTTACTTAATAATATCCGATGATAATTCAGTATGTTTACTTAATAATATCCGATGATAATTCACCATACTCTGTACTTTTCATGACATTGCTGCTTGTCAAACTGGGATATCTATGGCCATGTTGACCTATCAACCCCTAGTTTCTCTCTCGTGCCTCCGCTTTACCATACATGGACATCTCTTCGCTACCTGTTCATATTATTCCCTGTCAAAATACAGATCATTTCTAATATCCATTCTCCCTTGACAAAATTAACAAGCTCAAGTAGTCTGCATCTCGATCAATCCCAAGAGAATATTTATACAGATTTTGTATACGTAGATCTAAAGATATGCCCCATAGCTGTTATCTCCATGCATGCTTTATGTGCCTAATTCGAGGTTCATGAACAGGAGCCCTCCTTGAATTTGTTAATCTTGGGTTGTGCTTCCAAGTATGCGACTAATTTGCCAAAGATAATTTCACATGGTCTGTCTTGGAATTCTTTACATCATGAAAGCATTGAAGTAGTCGCTAGCATCATGATTTACATGAAGGAAAAGGTAGCCATGTGAACCTTCTACTTGGCTAGCCAATAGTAATAGTTTGGAATTAAAAAAAATTATTATTTTTTATTGTTTTAAATAATTTAAATTTTACGGTTGTTAGTATGATAACTGCTTAAAATTTATATATTTATTAATTTTAGTGTTTATGAAATTAATTGAAATATACATAAACCGATTTAAATATTAATATTAATAATAATAATAAAAAAAAGTTAGTCTTATCCATGCTTAAAATTCATCTGGCTAAATGTGATTTGACGAGGAGACACACGCAGGATCAGATTGATGTGGAGGAGAAATGTCTGCCATATTTGTGCATGATTTTAATAATGTACATATGTAGTATGTAGTATATGCTTCAATGTGAGAATGTTTTTGACATGCATCTACATGTCACTGCCTGTGTATTTTCTCAGACAGGTTCTCAAAAACACCACCTTATACTTAACATGTATGGATATAACGTAAGGTAAGAGTTCTGAACAGGAGTTCTCTTGTCTAATTAGGCACATGCATGGATGGACTGATGTGCATATTTTTGGAAAAGTAAAGCAGGTTTGAAGCCCAAGAAGTGGTTGAAAGAGTGGTGACTGTAATCAGCAGCAGTTGAAAACTTTGGGATGGATAGCCACCCCTTAGCTTAGGGAATCAAGTCCAAGGGTAGATGGTTACCAAACAGCTGGAATCAGACAAAAAAATATACAAGTTCTTTGCTACACCCAAGAGTTCTGTCTCTGAAAATCTTGAAATAAATAGCTGCCTCCACACCATTTTTGTATAGATCCAAAATATTCACCCTTCGGAGTGAGAAAAGCCCCTTTTTCATGTTTTAAATAAGTGTTCTATGTAGAAGTTAGTGGTTATGGGCATGGTTCCACTTATCAGTAAGCTCTACTTTGGAGCTTTCGCCTTTTTATTAATCTGTTTACTTGTCTCTGCTCTTGAACAGAACTTGTTGAGCTGCCAGACAACATCTCCAGATGCTCCTGGCTACCATTGTAACAGTAACGGATTGCAGGATCAGTGCAAGACATTTGCTATTCTTCACACTAGCTTATACTTCTCATCTCTTTCCAACTTAAGCTTTTATTTGGGTTTAGATCGGTTTGTGATCGCGGCAACAAACGGCTTTTCTGCCAACACTGAGTTTCTGCCGAAAGATCAGCCTTTGCTGATACCGATTGACTGCAAATGCAATGGTGGTTTCTTTCAGGCTCTTGTGACGAAAACTACCATCAAAGGAGAGAGTTTTTACAGCATTTCTAAGTCACTGGAGGGACTAACAACCTGCAAAGCCATTCGAGAGAAGAACCCAGGTATCTCACCGGAGAATCTAAATGGTAAAGTTCGGTTACAGGTACCCTTGAGATGTGCTTGTCCATCCTCTACTGAAGTCATTCTAGCAACAAGACTACTGCTTTCTTACCCGGTAAGTGCAGGCGATACAATCTCGAACCTTGCTATTAAGTTCAATACTACTCCAGAAGCTATTACATCCGCAAATAACAGATCATTGACAACCTTTAAACCCACAAGCCTTGTACCTCTGACATCTCTTTTGATACCACTAGGTGGCAAGCCTACCCTCGGTCCCCTTGCAAATCCTAATGAACCCAATTTGCATATTCCTGCAAGTAGCCTTCCAGTGATCAATCGACATAAGAAAAGGTCCAAGATGTGGAAGACTGGTGTTTATATTGCTGTTACTGGAGCTGTAGTTGGAGTAGGCATTGCTATTGCAGCAGCTTTCTTGGTGATCCAATTGAAGAAGAAGAAGCAAATTTTAATCAAGGAGGCAGATATGGAGCTTCAGCAGCTTAGTTTAAGTGTAAGAACTACAAGTGACAAGAAAGTCTCATTCGATGAATCACAAAATCATTTTGATAGTCAGATCACTGAAACCACACCCGGTAAGGTGTTTGTGGAGACTTACACTGTAGAGGAGCTCAAAAAAGCAACCGAGGACTTCAATTCAAGCAATCAAATCGAAGGTTCTGTGTATCATGGTCGTCTCAATGGGAAGAACTTGGCAATAAAGCGCGTGCAACCAGAAACTATTTCAAAAGTTGAGCTCGGGCTCTTTCAAGATGCAACTCACCATCATCCAAACATAATTAGAGTGGTGGGAACATGTTTGAGTGAAGGTCCTGATTCATTTTTGGTTTTTGAGTACGCTAAAAATGGATCTTTGAAGGATTGGCTTCATGGGGGACTGGCCATGAAGAACCAATTCATTGCCTCCTGCTACTGTTTCCTAACGTGGAATCAGAGGCTGAAGATATGTCTTGATGTGGCGGTGGCCCTACAATATATGCACCATATCATGCACCCTAGCTATGTTCATAGAAACATCAAGAGCCGGAACATCTTCCTCGATGAGGAATTCAATGCGAAGATAGGAAATTTCGGCATGGCAGGGTGTGTTGAAGATGATACCAAGGAGCCAGACTTCAATTCAACCAACCCTGCCTCCTGGAGCCTTGGATACTTGGCTCCTGAGGCTCATCAAGGTGTAGTTTCCTCTAGCACAGATATATTTTCTTTTGGGGTGGTTTTGTTGGAGGTTCTATCTGGACAAACACCTATAGCAAGGCCTAACGACAACGGAGAAGGGAGCATTTGGCTGTCGAAGAAAATCAAGTCCATTTTGCTATCAGAAAATGCGGATGAGCTGAGAGAATGGATTGACAGTGCATTGGGGGAGAATTACTCATTTGATGAGGCTGCCACTTTGGCCAATATTGCACGAGCTTGCACAGAAGAAGACCCTTCCTTGAGACCAACTTCTGGCGAAATCGTCGAAAAGCTGTTGAGATTGGTGGAAGAATCCACAGAAGGAGAGCAGATACTAATCTGTGAAAGCTCTTGCAAACCTCTTGTCAAGTCAACTGCAACAAGTGTTTAAATAGCTGATTAAAGGATCCTAAGCAAGGCATAAGAAACACTAGTTCAACTCAATGTATCATAGCATCTTGATGTGGGCAGTGGGATCCTGTATATAAGTAAGATTAATTTCTGTGAAGAAAAAATATATCATCAAATTGAGCAGAGAAGGCAGGTCTCTTCTACTTTGTATTCTCCATGTTTCTCCAATAATACTTGAATTCTAATGTTAAACATTTTCTAGTTTTTTTTACATCTCCTGATGTTGCTTTTCTCCATGGAAGCATGTGCTTCTTTGACCGAATCTGTGAAAGATTGGCTATTAAGAATCGAGCCAAAGTCAATTAAAAATCTTGCAACAAAAGGCTAACAGATAATTTAGTGAAAAGGCTGTCACAAGCCCATAACAAGCATCATGAGACACTGAGAAAAGATCACTATAGATGTTGGATGAGCATAAAATACATGTCAGAACCCTGAGGGATTGATGAATTTAAGAAATATTGCTTATGAAAGAATCTCCATCATCAACCTTTGCGATGGAAAGCTTATAGATGCCTTTTGTAGTCAGTCACGAGGAAATTCGAGGGTGGTTCAGCTTCCAATGGTGAAAGAACTGGGTCGTGAACATGGGATGGGCCCAAATATGGGACAGTTTTTTCAAGGGAGGTCCAAGGCCCAATATGTACTGGACGCCTCTACTCCTTCATTACGTTATTCAAGGCCATATTTAGGATAGAGGGAATAATATTGTAGATTACTCTCTCTTTTAATTTTAATTTAATTTAATATGGATTTTTCTTCTCATTATTTCCTGTGGAGCAAGGATTATGGTATGTGTGACCTCTATAAACATGATTCTCAAACATACCCCTACATGCAATTTTACATATATATATAAACAACAAACTAAACACAATCTGTGCATCTTAAATTTTCATCTCTATATGAAAATTAACCTAGACGAACAAATATTCGACTAGCTCATAAAATGAACAATCTTGTTTTTTCGATTTTGCATGTCCAAATACGCATGAAAATAAAGTTATTATAAAGTATAGGCATAATTGTTTAATCAATTAAAATGCATGATGAAATCCTAGCCCTAAACATCAATTTATAAAAAATCCAGATTGATGTTGAAATTCATACCTGGTACGAATTATTTTTTTTAAATATTGATTATTTTAAATTCTTGACAAAACCTTAAGCAAATCCATAAAAAGACCCTAAAGTTTTATGTTAAATTATTAATCTGAATAAAACTCTATATGAAATTGAAAGCTTATAGGATGCTTTGATGTTCTCACTAAGAAATTCGAGGCTGGTTCGGCTTCAATTGCAGAAAGAACCATGGAGTAGACATGGATGGCCTTGAATATGCTCGATTCTGGGGAAGCTTTTGCAAGAGAGGTTCAATATCTATATAGTTATTAAATCCAAGAGAGGTTTAATATCTATATAGTTATTAAATCCAATTCGAGAATTAACCGGTAAAAAAACCAGATCCCAAGTTAGACAGGATCATATTAAACCTATTTAGGATAGCTGGTTTTCGTTTGCTACAGAGGTATTGGTACTGGACGCCTCTACTCCTTCATTGGTTTATTCAATACCATATCTAGGATAGAGTGAATATTATATTTCATAATATTGCAGATTAATTTCTCTTTTTAATATGGATTTTTATTTTCATTGATTATTCCGGTAGAGCGAGCAAGGAAAATGGTATGTGTGACCTCTGTAAACATGATTCTCAAATATAACTGTACATGAAATTATACAAAATAATTACTTATTTTAATAATTCATTTATTACCTAAAAACACTAAAAACATTTGGCATGTTAACGGTGGTTTTATATAAATAGTAAAACATCTTCTCATATGCTTTGTACCCTAAAATAATTTCTAGACCCTCATTTATGTTATTTATTTATTATTTTTAATTTGAAAAACTGCTTTGTACCCTAAAATAATTTCTAGACACTCATTTATGTTATTTATTTATTTATTTATTATTTTTAATTTGAAAAAAATATTATTGAACTCCAAAAATTCTAAAACATTAATCTAAATTAAAATAATATTTTAAAAGATTTTATATAAAATTTTAAAATCTAACGATTAGATTGAAAATTACATGCTATAATGTTAAAATAATTAGTTTGTGATTTTTCAATGAAAATCTAAATTGTTTTATTTTATTTTTGTTCAAATCATATAAATTATTTTACTTAATTCTTGAGATTATTTTCTTATCTCAAATATGTTTATATAGTATTTTTGCTGTTTATTTTCTTTACAGACTTATTATTGTTTTTTTTTAACTATGATTTACAGCAATACATACTAAGTGGTAATTCTTTATCTATCAAAGACCCCTCGAATATGCCATGAACGGCATCTCTAACTCTTTTATATTGTTTTTATCAGCTATACCTCCGCAAACTAGATACAATCCACCCTTCCACCTTTATCACAGAGTATTGACCCACCCACCCAGGTCGATTTTTATAAATATAATCACAATTGCTCCTTTTCCTAAAACGGAGCAGGAACGCGGAGCTCCGATTTAGAAAAATTGCATGGCGAGCCATGCAATCTAGACGCACGCCTCGGTCAAAAATGTGGAAAAAACAGCACTGATAGGACCAATTTGAAGAGCTGAACACTTATCTAGATTTGGTCAACGCTGATTCTATGTTGGCCGTGTGAAGCCTATATGACTTGTTGACGAGGAGAGGAGACAACAAGGAAACATCCACAAATTCAATCTATCAAAGAACTAGCAAGAGGAAAAAAGATTGCAAAAAAAGCAATGTCTAGAATTAATTAAATGAAACAAATCTTTCTATATATATATATATCATGAGTACGAAGTAATTAAATATGCCATATATAGGGGAGGCATTTATTTCATAAATATCCAACGAATCATCCTACACCTATCTAAAACTAAATTAATGAAAAACATCATGTACAAAGAATGAATATATATGTGTGTGTCTGAATTGATAAATCTAGGAATGATCTAACATCATAACCTTAAATTCATCAAAATTGAGGACTCCATCACCATTGAGATCAAACCAAGAGATCATAATTCTGCATTCATCAATGGTCTTAGACTCGCCCAATCTGCTAAGCATCCTCTTCAAACTCTTGGGTGTAATACAACCACTTTCTTCCATTTCATACATTTTGAAAGCCTCCTTCAAAGACTTCACTTTCTCTTCCTCTTCACCCCCCTCAACAAGCTTAACGAAATCTTCGAGCCCCAGTGAGCCATCTCCGTCCAAATCTGAAAACTCCACCGCTGCCTCTGCATCTGCAACGGAAAGCTCTCCACCCATTTTCCTAACACATTGCTGCAACTCCGAAGGCGATATCTTCCCATCTCCATTCTCATCAAAGTGGTTAAACACTCGCTCAAATTGCTGCCTCTTATTCATCATCAATCTAATGGATCAAAACTAATAAATAGTAGAATAGTAGTTATATATAAGGTTCCGTACTAAAATGAAAATGAAACACAAACGCGCGTATATATATATATATATAGATATCAGGAATTTTTGGAAAGAAGAGTTGGCATCGAAATCTTACTGTTAGGTCTCGTGAGAAATGGAGGCAATGTAGTTATATTCCTCGTATGATGCCGCGTGTCGTGAGTTGACCAGCAACTTGTGAGACAAGTGGTTGAAATGAAGCCCAGTGGGTAGTTTCGTAAATTAGAAAAGGAAAGAAGACCGATGAACTTATACGACATGCATGGGTCACGCGATATGGCATCAGATGAAGTTCTTTTCTTTCGTGTTCAACGAAAGACCAAAAGGAATCAACGAAGAAATGACCATTCGGGCATGGCAAAACAGACTTTGAAATCTTACAAACATAGCGTCTCTCATATGCCGGCGTGTTTGTCTTTAAATGCTTTCTTTGGGTTAGAAAATATATTAAAATAATATTTTTTTATTTTTAAAATTTTATTTTAAATGTAGAACGTCGTCAAAATAATTTTAAATGTTTTAAAAAATAATTTTAAATAAAAAAATATATTTATAACAAATAGCGTTCAAAAGGCAACGCGAAAAACAAAACGTTCCTCATGTGTGGAATGTTCGAAATATATAGAAAGTTATGGATAAAGACGAAGAAGTTCTCTTTCCATCTTTTCCACGAACGACTTTTCAAAGCGCAATAACCATCACCTAATTAGTTAACAACGCCTCTCAGATTCAGACTCGTCGGCATGACACAGCCCACTCCGCACGATGTGTGTGTATATATATTTTGTATGAAAAAAATTGTATATAATTGATATTATACTTGTAATTATTTTTTAAATAACTTTTAATATTAAATTATATATTAATAATTTTTTATTTTTTAAAAATTATTTTTGATATTAATATATCAAAATAATTTAAAAATACTAAAAACATATTAATTTAAAATAAATAAAAAATAATTTTTTTAAATTTTTCAGAAATACTTTTAAAATATAAAAATAAATATTTTTTATGTGTGACTTTCTAAATCAACATAAACAATAAAGAGTCATTACAATAAAGAATCATTGTGATGATATGAAAGGGATTAATTGTATATATATGGTTTATGTACTTTTTATATTTTTAACGTGGTTTTTTTAATTTTTAGCTTTTTTTTGTTTGATTGATCCTTTACTCGAGATATTTTCTTAATGTAATTATTTTTATACAATTTTTACTTTAATTATTTGAAACATAAAAAACAAAATCCAACACACATCTTCTCATATATCATATGATCCATTTATAAAATAAAATGATAAATTAGTTGCATTGAGGTGTTGTTAAATTATAGTTTATATATTAGATAGTTATAAAGAAATTTAATTAAACTTACAAATAATAGTAAATCAACTATTAGTATATTTATTATCTAGAAGTTTCATGGGTAATAATAAATAATTAATAAAAGTGGTATATATTAATTTGTATGTAAAATTGAGATTTACAAAATTAGTATTTCAAATAAATAGGAGGACGAGTGTTTAATGAAATTTCAATATAAAAAGAAAATTTCACCTATACAAATATAAAGTAGTAGTGCTACTTCAATAAAAGTTTGAAAAATTTTGTAAATATTCATGAATTTCAAGAGGAGCACAAAGCCTTATTAATACTATAATAATGTTGAATTTTTATCTTAGATTAATTGGATCATGTGTGTAATATTTTCAATTCTATTGAATAAAATCCTAATATAAGCTCTTTTGCCATCATGATTTCTTTAGAGTTTGAAAATGCTTACACTAAAAAGAATAAATCTAAAGATGCTTTTTTTATGAGTGAAACATGGTGCCCCGCTAATATTACAAGCTAAATGAAGAATTGTTGTTAAAATATAGCTTGTATAGTATTTAGTTAAAGAGAACTTTGTTCAAAAGGTAAGAGGTTTTGTTGTATCTTATAATATGAAGGACATCAATTTAGAAGTTAGAGGGAAAGCCTCTCTCTCTCTCTCTATATATATATATATATATATGTTAACTTTGTTAGTATTTTTAAAATTAATTAATCTAGTAATTATATATGACACCTCTTACCAAATCGTTCAAATAATTTAAATAAAGAGTCACTTTTTAAACTCTACAAACATATTAGTTTAAATAGTTGTGCCTTTGAACTTTACAAACACATTGGTTCAAAGAGGTGTACCTTTAAACTTTACAAACACATTGATTTGAAGAAGGGTGTGTCTAAACTTTACTGACACATTAGTTTAAAATGATATTATTTTTTATATAAATATTAGTTTGATGTTGACAAAAATTAATTAGAATTAATATTATTCTCTCCCTAATTTTCTCTATACAAACTCTTTGTTTACATTTATCAGAAATAAAATAGAAGTTATTAATAAACTTATAGAAGTTATTATTTATAAGTTTAAAGTCTTGTTGTATCCTAAAGGTATATTGCTTTAACTCTACAGTAAATATAGTGGGGGCATTTAATACCTTAATAATAGTGATTTTTATGCCTCAAAGCTTGTATGATAAATACTCTAAAAATAAGTATATAAATATTTAATGAATAGGAAAAAACATAAACCCTTTATGTAAGTGGTTCAAAGGATCTATATAACATTTGAACTTTATCATGTTACTTGAATGGAAGAGTTGGAACATCATCTCCTCTTGATAGATTTAATGAGGAATAAATATTCCTTATATAATATTAAAAACACTCTTGTTCTTAAAATTAAAGGCTTATTATCTCATTTATTGCAATTCCTTATTAAAAATCATTGACTTTACTTTATCATCCAAAGGTATATAAATCCCACAAAAAAAGTTTGTTTTGCAGATGTTAGATCTTCTATCACCAACCATTAATTTCATAAATTTTGGAGAATAAAATATTGATATGAATGTGTGAACATCATCTATCCAAACACTAAAAAACCCCTCATTCCTAAGCATATTGAATTTTGAATCATCATCAATTGATGATGTCCAAAAAAATTGGTAAAAAAACCATCAATTATTCTTTATGAACTAGTTTTTGACATATTTAATCACTATTTATGGCAAACAATTAAGATATCTTGGGATAGGACGTGTCATTGACCCTCTTACAGTTGTTGAAATATTTGCTTCGTTAGAGTTTTAACAACTTATTAATCAAGTGTAAGCTCTTACCCTACCCGTGTTGGCATCCTAATAGAAATACCAGGCCTTGTCACCCTAGCAAGTTTCAACATATAAGGTAGCTCCCTCAATACCAACCTTTCAACCATAAATAGTCCTTTCTACTAGGAGACAATTTTATTATCAAAAAAAGGTTGGGTAAAATAACTTGGAAAGCTTTTTGCCTTGATGATCTCCCAATCTTTTTAGATATCGTTCTCATAGATATAAAGCTCTCCCAATAATCGATCACTTTTAACATGATCTTTTTAACCACCACATGATTGAAGTTCGATATCAATGTTATTGTTCCATGCCAGAATCATTTAGCCCCTTCAAAATCCATTTGATAAAAATCAGGAAAAAGTATGGATGCTAAATACATCTAAGATGAAGTCAACACTCCTCATGAGATAAAACAGTCACATTTATCCAGACGAGTTTTACACACCCTCATCCTTAAAGAGTACATCTCCATCAAGATGACTTTGAATAACTATGATGCTCTCATAAATCCACGAGAATACGTTCAAAACATGTGTAGTAACCTTGAGTTGGTCATTTAATACGGTGATGTCATATGTAAGTTTCTTCATACGATCTTTAAAGGGTCAAAACGAGCCTGGAATAACAACCTTGAGTCAAGCTCTATCACAGGTTTTAATGATCTTTGTGTTAAACTTGTGTCATGATTTAGCATTAGTATGCCTGTCAAGAGGAGCTCAACAAAACTCTTTGGCATTACTTCATCATGAAAGGAATCTCCTAGGGTATATTAAAGAGATTCAACAAAGAAATGTTCAAGGTGAAGGAATTCATGGAGCCAATAGCTTTAAAGGCTTTGATAAGTGGAGTGAGGAAATGTTCTTTATAGAACACTTTATATGCTCTGCTAGAAAGAAACTTGTTGAAGTTAAAGAAAGTCATTAAGAATCATATATGGGTGGAAGAAGGTAGTGTAATGAGGTATGGACCTTCCTATTTTACTAAAAGGTTGAAGATGAGAAACATTTAAAATAAAATCACTCTCCCATTAAAGATAATAATTCTAAAGAAGGTCAAAAAAGGTCTAACACGATCAAAGAGTTGATGTTTTATCCCAAGTGCAGGAGTGTCAAAATAATAAATAACTTGGCAAGACCGGGGTCGAACCATAGGGAAATTTACTATATAAATTACAAATAATAATAATAATAATAAGAACAACAACAACAACAACAACAACAATGATGGTGATGGTAAAGATGAGTTAAATAGGACTTTGAGACGTAAGATTAATGTGAAGATTATACAATGATAAAAAAAATGTTAAGGTTAGAAGATACACTAATAAGATTAGAGATAAGTAAGGTATAAACTCATTATTAATTATGAACATGATCATATTAATCATCTTATTTACATAACACCATACTTATAAATTTTATCAAGTATTCATGATGCTAACTTATGTTGA
>NW_011500138.1:281226-316937 GCF_000495115.2 Populus euphratica
ATTTGGTAATTGATAATTGATGTAATGGCCAACTATTGATTAATGGACTTGGTGGACGACATCACTCAAGCACTTTGGTTGGCTGAATTGATATTGATCCAATCAGAATTTGATAAAGTGTTTTTCATAAAAGTTATTGAAATTATCTTTTCCTTCCACCTACTAAATTTTAGATCATTTGAAGCACCACAACTCGATATATATCTAAATTACTGAGCAGTGTTGTTGGTGGACATGGTGGACAGCCCTCATGCTCTTGTCTAGATGAAATCTTATTTCTACCATCAAAATTTGAGCTAGTCCTCTCATGAAAGTTGTTGGAAATTGTCTTTTCCTTCTACCCACCAAAGTTCAGATCATTGGGACTTCTAGAACTCCAGTTATGGGTAAAACTCTGAGTAGTGTTTGGGCTGGATTACTAAACAGATTAGGACTTCTCTTTTGTGGCCAAACTTTGAATTTGAAAATGAAAAATTTGGATCTTTCCATACCCATAAAAGTTGTAGTCATATTTATTATCTTTCTAACCATATAAATTAATATGAAATCCAAGATTTATAGCTCTAGATATGATTCGATGACTAGCAATGTTCGAATTTGAAGTGAATCGGCATCTCCTTCGTAAGCTTAACATTTTCTTTGTTCTTTCACTTCCAATAGTTAATCACAACAATCAATCCTTTGAATTGTGAGAATACCTGCATTTAAAATGAGCATTCATCATAAATTAAAGGTATCTTATATTATTAGACTAATTATTATAAAACATCCTCTAGTTAAAGAGTTATTGATACTTCAAGTGCAAAATGATGATATAAAACCTTAATAAAGATATACTTTTAAGTACTAATCAAGGCCTGTAAAGGATCATATATAATACCTCGAGAAGAGACATATGACTCCCTTGAATGTCATCCTTACTAAAGTCTTTACAACCATAAAGAGAAAAGACTCTGTTCAATACCCATCTCCTATGTTGTCACCTCTACACATATATACCACCAAGAAGTTTTGCTTGTTCTACAAGGTTAAGGTCATGATACAAAAAATTGCTTCACAATAAATAAGGAATTTTAGAGATTGATAGTCAAAGAGTTATCTAAAGCAATTTGTTAAAGAGCATGTTTATATGGAACGTGATAGATAAAGCTTAGCCAACTTGTTCAAGCCCTACCTAAGATCAATATAATTTGAGAAGGCACTTTAATTGGGTGAGATACTTCTAATGGTAGGAGGAATTATGGAAAAAAAGTCCTCATAACAGCTAAAAGATGTTTTTTTTTGTTTGATTTTTTATTCTTAAAGTGATTTTAGGTGTTTAGGATTGGAAATGGGTTTTCTAAAGTTTCTATAATATTTTTTAGTGACAAGAAGTAAAAAAAAAAAAAGGTTTTTTGAGATCTAAAAACTCGGACCTTAATTGTTCAGTGACAAAAAATAACTAGAAAATTATTTAGCGGATGACAAATAGTCTATAACTCAACCAAAAAATCAATTATTATTATTATTATATGATAAGAAATATAAAAATTGATTTACTATTAACTTAATATTGAAGAATAAAAAAATCTTGATTTGAATTTGATTAACATTTATTCAACCCAGTAAAACCATTACCCAAGTTATAGAATCCACTTGGTCAAATTATTATTATTATATGATAAGAAAAAATATTAATTTATTATTAACTCAATATTAAAGGATAAAAGTCAATAAAAAAACACATTAAATAATGAAATTAAGAGGGAAAAAACCATAAAATATATAAAAAGGGCTACAAATTCTCAACCTGAATTTTTGATTAGTATTTGGCCAACCTATCAGACTTGTTACTCGAGTTATGATCTCTATTAATTCTATTTAACTTTTTAAATTTTTTATCATAAAAATAAAAAAATTTATTTACAATAAATTAAATATTAAAAATTAAAATTGAATAAAACCCATATAATAAATAATAGAATTGAAGAAAAAAGATAAAAAAATAACTAAAAAAAGAAAAGCACTATTATGCTAGATTTTTGTCATTTATGTTTGATTTAAAAATATAGTAGTTATTGGGATTCAAACCCACAACCTTTCCCAGTACAAAGTTATGCATTAACTAGGCAAGCAAAAGATTGAAGTTCATAACGAAAGATTAAATTACTATTTTAAACTAATTTATTGTTTATATGAAAGGTTACAATGACACCACCCATTTTAGTTGTACTGATAATTAAAGTTAATAAATCTTTTTTAAGTTATTATGTTAAACATAAATAATATATTTTTTTATTTTTCATTTAAAAAAGCATGATATCCAAAAGACATACATAATATTACTTTTTTCTCTTACATTATAATTATGCAACCTCTATTTGTTTTAGCTTCAAATTATTTTTTTTTTGTATTTTTAGATTATTGTGATGTATTGATGCAAAAAATAATTTTTTTAAAAAATATATTAACTAATCATTTTGAGAAATGTTCTAGCCATTTTGAAAAACAACTAGATCATTTTGAGAAACAGTTTAATTATTTTTATGTTTTAGTATTTTCTTGGTTTTCTTTAGTTGTTTTGGGTTAGGTGTGTAAGTATTTATCAAGACTATATCCAATCAATATTTTATAATGGACATATGAAATATTATTTAGTTAATAACATCATTATTCAATGTTTATATTATCATTAAAACATAATGAAAAACTTCATTAAATCATTTTTGCAGTTATAAGGCTAACAAATATATTGCTAAACTTATAGACCAAAAGGAAGATAAAATGATGTGAATAAGCCCAACAATCCCTATATCAAACTAATTGTGGGTAAATGTACTAAATATGGGGACCTAAAGCATCATTCTAATGATTGTATGAGATAAAAATTGATCAATATTGTTGAGAAGCAATACGAGAAAGAATATTTTAGAGGTGAATACGAGTTATATAAACCTGATGGAAATGGTGAGCATTTATATAAATCTTAAAGACTAATTCAAGAGTGATGTTTGTGGTGTCGGAATTAATGGTATATTCTCCTAATAAAATATACACATGACATTCTATAGTGAGAAGTTAAATGATTCTAAATTGAAAAGGTTGATGTATGATAAGGAGTGTTATACTATTTTTCAGTCTTCAGATAAGTGGAAGTATTATCTCATAGGTAAGAGATTTCTATTATAACTTGATCATCAGGCATTAAAATTACCAAAGACTAGTTCAAGAATGATGTTTGTGGTGTAGGAATTAAGGGTATATTGTCCCAATAAAATAAACCCATGACATTTATTACAAACCATTTTTGGGTTATTCTCCAATTCACATTTTTCTCTCTTAAAAAAATAATAAAATACAAAAAAATAATAAAATATTATAAAAAGTATAATAGTGAAAAAAGGATGTCAGAGCGCCCTAAAAGTGATCAAAAATTGGTTGAGAAAGTTTAAAAATACAAAGATTAAAATTTGACAGCATTTTATTGACTGATAATAGCTCTATTGACAAAGAAAATACAATTTGAGGAAAAAAAGTTCAAAATCAAATGTTTATGAACTGAATTAAATTTTATTAAAGGTATAATTGAATTATGGAGAGTTTGATTGAAAGAAAAAATAATTTTGGAGTTAATTTGAGCTTTAATTGGAAGAAATTAAAGTTTTGGGTCAAATTATAATTTTTTAGAGTTAATTTGGTCAAATCAGGGGCTTAATTGCATAAATATTAAAATTTGATGGCCAATTAGAAACTTCATTGAAGAAATCCGAAACCAAGGATCAAATTGAAAAAGATGTGTAAATAGAGAGGGTGTAATTAAAACCGAATCAGGAGCCTAATTGAAAAAAATAGAAGTTTATTGATCAATTAAGGGTTAAGTTATATAAATTCAAGACCAAGGACCAATGTGAAAAAGACGGCCAACTTTAGGGCCGCTATTGGATTTTTGGTAGAGATGCAATTGCATTGATTTTTAAATTAAAATTGTAATTTATTACTTGATCGAACAAATTACAAATTAAGGATCAATTTGAAATTTAACATATTTTGCTACCCTTTTCTTTTAAATGAAACGACACGTTTTAACCAAAACGATGCTGTTTCATGCATTGTTGATTAAAAAAAACCCAAAACGGTGTCGTTTTGAACGGCACCATCATCTTCTTCCCTTGGACGTGTGGAGAACAAAGGAAGAAGATTTTTTTTCTCTTCTTTGTTTTCACTACCTCCCTCTCCCTCTTGAGCCTTAAAAAGACGCCGACTCCTTCCAAAAAGACGTTGACCACTTTTCATGTATTGGATGGGTAGTTGCACAGTGGCTGCCCCTTGCTTCTCTCTCCTTTGGTTTGCCTATAAATACAGGGGAGAGTTAAAAGATGAGAATGAGAGATCGAGAGAAAAAAAACAGACCGAGAGAGAACAAAACGAGAAAGGAGAAAAGAAGAGAGAGCAAAATAGAGGAAAAAAACCGAAAGAAAAAAGAGAGAAGAAGAAGTAGAAAAGAGCAAAAAACAGAGAGAGAGAGAGAGAATAAAAAAGCTAGAGTAATCTGCTGACCACTGTGCCTTCACCGCTAGCAGCACCGCCTTGACACCACCCCTAGGTAACCTTTGGTTGCCCCGTCTCTTTCTCTTTTGCTTAGCCATCAACTGCATTTACATTTAGAATGTGAATTAATTCACGTTTTGTAGCAAATGATGGAGGGCTGATTACTGTGCTTAGACATAGTAACTAGCCCATTTGGTGCTTGGCCGGGTCCAGCCAACCCCATTGATTTGGGCAGGGTTCAGCTCATTTCAAAAAATAATTATTTTTTTTTTATTTTTTTATTTTTTATTTGTTCCTTTTTTGCTCAATATCGAACTATATTTTATATAAAAAAACAAATATGGTATTAAAATACCTGTTTTTAGTAAAAAAAAACTTCTAAAAATATAAAAAAATTTTAAAAAATATTTTTGTGCATACGACCAAGTATCTCAAAGCTAAAAAATCATATTGTGTTTTTTATATACCAAGAAACAATGTTTTAACATGCATTTTGACTTTAGTAATCAGTTTATTGAAGTTAAGAGAACATTGGTCAAAATTTCAAAAATAACAAAAATTTTATTTTGTTTATCTCTTAATATCTGTGGTATGACATTACATGTAATATATATTTTAGATATTTAATTCTTTTTTTGGATAATAAAATAGTTAGGTTTTACAACATTAAGATAATAATCTTTTTATTAATGAAGGCTTGTCTTGAACCTTAGATAGATTAACAATTAAAAACCACAACACGACTTTAGATTTTATCAGAGAAAACAATGCAACTTACCTTAAGTAAGGCGTATTTGGAGTGTTAATACCTTCCCTTTATGCAACCAGTCTCCGTATCCGATCTATAAGACCAGTTAAGATTTCTAGTGACTAGAATATAAGATGGTAATTCCTATTCTAATTTTTCACTTATAAGAGATAAAAATTCCTTATCTCTTTATATTTTTTTAGATAATATATATCTATATTTGTTTTCTAGAAGATGGACGATTGTCATGGTGTTGTACATGTGCGGCAACATTCTATAGTGAGAAGTTAAATGATTCTCTATTGAAATGGTTGATATATGGTAAAGAATTTTATGTTATTTTTCAAACTTTGAACAAGTGAAAGCATTATCTCATAGGTAAGAGATTTTTATTATATTTTGGTCATTAAGCAATAAAATTCCTACATGTACATAAGCAAATAAATAATATTATAAAATTAAGACGGGTGAATTGCTTGCTGCAATCCTTAGTTAGAATTGTGTGCAGGGCTGGAATCTTGAATATGGTTGTTAATGTTTTGAGTAGAAATGAAGTATTTCTAATCACTTTAAGGGAAAAGATCATTAAGTTTAATTATTTTTACATTCCTTGATTCAAGATTTCTATAGAGAAAGCTTAGTTGGTCACTTGGAATAAAAGTAGATAAGTGATGTTGTCATTAAAATGCATTATTGGCCTTACTTGAAACATGATATTAGTTAGTTTGTGTAAAAATACTATATTTGTCAAATCATCAAAGAGCAAGCACAAAATATTATTTTTCTTTATTTTGCTAGCTATTTTTGGATTTTCCTAGTTAGTTTTGGTGTTTTTTTTTCCTTTCTAAATAGACGAGGTCGGTTTTGATACTATAAAAATGGTTGATGTGTTATTTTTCAGAAGAGTTTTATGAATTATTGACCTTTCAGAATATATCAAAATTTCCCTATAATTTAAGCATGGAGTTACTATTTCAGCTGTTATCTTGCCTGGCTACTCACCTGTGTTGTTCACAATAGAGGATATATATATATATTGTTGGAAGTCCCTGCAATATCTCTTTGGATACTGTTCTTTTCTAGCTATTAATTAATGTTTTTTTTTTTCTTTTTCCTTTTCAGGGTCTATATCTTCTGTCTCTGATAAGGTTGAAATATGTTTAAATGGAACTCTACGGAGAACCTTTTTGTCCCTCTTATATGAATTGATTCCCGTGGTTCAAGCTAACTCTACGGAGATCTTGATTCACACACACACACACACACACACACACATATATATATATATAGAGAGAGAGAGCATTACCTTCAGCAAAAATGGCAATATGACTAAAGGTACCAGTTACTTTGCTTGCTTGCCAATAAATAAGATATCTAAACATTCATTTTGCAAACCAATTGGGAAATGACTTCAAGATTGTGCTGAACTACTTGACGTCAAGTAAGTGAAAATTTAGGCAGGAAATCTATTTCCTGTGGAAGGAGTGGCATGGCCAAATTTGAGCAGATAAAAGAAGGAAAATCATATTCATGGATTCAAGTAATTTGAAACACCAGAACCTTTGAATGGAAGTTTGCATCTATGCAAATATGGTTTCTAGCTACAAAACGTTTTTCCATGGTTCTCTGTATATAGCCCGTGTCAATTTGTAACAAGTGATTAAATTCTGTTATGTTGTTCAATAAGATTAAAAAAAGTATAACCTTCTGCTGTCAAAAATATGCAGGAACTTTAAAAGGGAGCGTATCAGCTGTCTTTCCTTTGTCCAAAACGGCAAATCTATTACCATTAGAATAGTCAAGTCTCTTGTTTTGGGACAAATTCCAAGTGATTTTATCCTTTACTTCGAATGTAATGTATGCTAACGAAAGAATGTCTGCAAAAAGTATTAGTGATATCCCAAGTTTCCAATAAACAAAAAAGAAAAAGAAACGCTATAGCTAATTGATCTAACCTGCCTTTAGTCGGAGATCAGATGAAGAGTTACGGTTCTTTTCTTCGAGGGGACGCTACAAGCTATTCAGTGAGGACTGTAATTTGAAGTTTTCTCTCTGCTTGTACAACTCAAAATTACTGTAAATGGACATTTCCTTGATCAAAAAGCAATTATAATTTCTTTAATACACTGATCTTATTAGTCCATGAAGGGTTTACAAAACACTGTGGAGATTACATGAAAACCTGCTCTCACAATCTGCTCCACCAAAATTTATCTAGCGTGCATGTCCACCATGTATACTTTTGCATCTCATCACATCATTCAACAAGATCAAAGGATTTTAAACTTATTTAACGATAGTAAATATTGTCTGAACAATAGTGAGAATCAAAAGAGTAGCAGCCGCAAACAAAGAGACAATTGCCCATGGGGTGCCAAAGTAATTTCTCATCAACAGAGCATGCCATCTTGGAAACCTGCGCCGGTAATACTTGTTCACGTCCTGGCACAGTTCTAGATAATAGTATTTTTTCAAGTAAGCATCCTGATAAAGCTTGTTGAAGAATTGCGTTGCCTCATCTGGATTCAACCAATTATCAATGATTCCACTACTGGTGAATGTATCCATATCTTTGGTAGTGTTAATGAGGTTGTCTAGGAGTACGGCATATGAAGTGATTCTGTCAGTGCATTTAGGAGAACACTGCTCATAGCTGATGAGGTTTCGAATGATGACCTCAGTTGTCTCCTGAACTAGCAATTT
Organism: Populus euphratica; assembly: GCF_000495115.2. Lineage (NCBI taxonomy): Eukaryota > Viridiplantae > Streptophyta > Magnoliopsida > Malpighiales > Salicaceae > Populus > Populus euphratica. Next base: position 289,205 of record NW_011500138.1, read on the forward strand.
TGGGATTTCCAGGACACCATTTTCGAATTTTATATCCAAGATGCTTCTTGACTCACCCACCTCCAAGTTAATTCCGGCGTCTACAAGATTTGTGACGGAAGGAATAAGTTCCCATCCGATTTGACCATCTTTCTCTTCTCCAGATGATAAAACTAACCAATTTCTTAAGAGGTCAAGCAAATGTTTTGGTCCTTGGTTAGATGGAACTTTGGAGGGTGGATTGGATGGAAAAATGTTTCGAAAGAATGGAAGGGCAAGTTGTGCGAGGGTTGTCGTGTTTCCAGGTTCCGCGGTCATCTTGAACAAGTGTTCAAGGACCAACCAAGGTATTTGGTTTTCTACCAAAATCAAGTCATGATACAGGTACTGCAACATACAAGACATGTTGAAGATAGGATCATCATCTTCTCTAAGATGATTATATCGATCCTTTCTAAATAGTTCAATAAGAAAGCAACCATCTATTACCAACATTCTGACAAAAACCCCCACACCGACATCAATTGGTCCAGCATAACACGAACGTGCCTCTTTCTCAATCTCCCCGGTGGATTTGATCAACTCCTTCAGTGTTATGCTCGCAGATCTTCGGCAGAGAAGGCCTTTGAGATACTTCAGTTTAACTTTCTCTGTAGATTTCATCAGTGGATGGTGACGGTGCCAGGGGCCAATTGAAAATGCGTTGGGGGTATAAGCTTTTTCGCTGTGCCTTCGGAGAATGTAGGGCACTTTAAAGATGCATGCTTTATCAGACATCATCAGATTTTGGGACATCATACTTTCAACGGAAGAGGTCAATGAATCAATATCAACTGTGACCTGATCATCTACTCCATGAAAAGGACCGCATACATCAACATTCCTTGTACCACCATCCCTTTCGGATTTTTCCATCTTTTCTATGTGAAGAATCATTAAAGAAGAAGAAAAGAATAAGGAGGACAAAAAAAATTGGAATCTACTTAAAGAGAAAGAAAAAGAATTCTAAGCTAAGTGTGAAAAGTATCCCATTCAACGAATTATATATCTCTTTTAAACCCATAAATTCTTCAGGCCAAGCTCAACAAACCATGATTCGAGTACCTACTCAGAACCCAAACCCTTCCAAATCCTACACAAACAAAGTTTGCTGCAAGGTTTTGAACTCAGTTGCACTCCAAACATAACTCTGTTGGGAGTTTAGAAAGGTTTGTGATTTTTCAATCGTTTTGAAAAGAATAGTTTCCTAGCAATTTTCCCAAATGAGCAATCAGAAGGACCTATGAAGCTAACGAGATGTGGTGTAAGGTGTAGGAGAACATATATTAGCATTAAGCTTCTCTCATACCTGACAGAGTGGAACTTTCCTGTAGATCTTCTCACTCCTCAATGATTTTATTTCGGTACCTATGTTGAGTTGTTGACAGCTGCCTGCAAAAATTTGCAAGAAAAATTTTACATGGTATCATCGAAGTTTGCAGCTGAAATTCCGAACCATTTCAGAGTGCATCCCGACAGAGTTTACTATGATATTCAACTGTGCAAAGATAAAAATGGTGAAGCATTACCTTTCTCGATTAGCCAAAGGCTTGTTTCGTTCTTGAGGCTCTAAAAGTGAACTCTTCAGGGTTAGGGGCATGCACGTTTATTGTTTATGGAAGAGCAGGTTGGGGCATTTGAAGATAAGTCTGTGAAAGCATAGGCCGAGTAGGGAGGAAAATTTAGATGTTTCTCATGCAGCTAGAATCACAAGGAGGGGATGAAAAGAAGTAAGAACTACTTATTTCTGGATGATATTTAAGGCATTGCAATACTGAGACATCTTAAGGGGCAATGCATGAAACTTTGCATCTACAAAAACATGGTTCTGATAAATTGCTCTGGAAGCTCGGTTTATTTGAGGTATCAGTCCTAGTCTTTTCTTTGATAGTAATTTATCCCTTGCTTTGGAGACAAAACTTCCTAGGAATCTATCATTAGAACTTCTTAAGTGTGATATAAACAGCGTCGCTGGAAAAGCAACAAAGCAAGTAGTGTCTTTTAATTTTGTGAAATTGCGTCACACAGACAAAAACAACAAGAAAAAAAACAGTAATCACATGTAACATAGAATTCTATTCATCACATAAAAACCACAATTAAACCAACCTAAACACACGAGGAAATTTGAAAACATAGGAAAAAAAGTAACAAAATTAACCCAAAACAATAACTTCTAAATCTAATTTGGTGGTCTTCCAATCTTCAACAAGTTATAAAAAGCCGATTTTTCTGTATAATCTTCTAAAAAATTTTAAACACAATCTAACAGGGCAGATAAAAAATTATAAGCTTTCTAATCTAGCCGATCACACAACACAACTCAAGCGTCTTCTTATGCTTAACGCTATCCCATCATTCTATAAATATTCCTGTGACTATCCACGTACTTAGCCCAGTTAAGTTCAAGGGAATTCTAGTAGTGTATTCTAGTAGAGTACTTTAGGGGCTAGAGAGAGAGTTTCCTCCCGCTAAGTTCATTTGACTGCTTTGAGGCATCATCCTGTGGTTTCTATTCCTGGAATTCAAATTTAGATGGTATCCAAGGTTTCCATTTTACGCTTCTCTCTTTGTTCAATTTCTTTGAAATATATTAGGCTTCCGTTTAACTCTAGTTAGTTCTCCTTTGCAATGGTGATGAAGTTTCAAGTCCATTTTTTTATATTTTTTTTGTAAATTTATAATTTAGTTCCTTTCCCAAATGGTAACGGAGAATATTTTAGGAAAAAAAAGGAGGTTAGGTTAATGTAATTTTTAAAATTATAATTATAAAATAATGACACTATTCATACGAACAATTCAGTTTTTCTTTTCTAAATTTCAGTCTTCAATTTTTTTCATTTTACTTATTGATTTTGTTTTTCATTATCATCATCTCACTTATATTAACATGGTTTTATGTGTTTGAAGTTTTTTCAATTTCAATTTGCATGCTCTCACTTTTACAAAGTGTTGGAAAATATTCTAATAATTAATCAAAATTAATTTTATAAAATAGAACCTTAGGTTACAATTAAAAAAGAAATTAAAAGAAATGGTACCAATTTTAAGAGAAAAAAGAAAAACAAAACAAACACATTTTAGACTTGGGCATAAAAAACTTCACTTTGATCCCTAAAGTTTTAGTTTATTTATTTCCTATTATTTTAGAAAGTTATAATTCAACCCCAAATCTTATTTATTTTACATTTCAATCTTTAAATGTTGAGAGAGAAAAGTGACAATCACTAAAAAATAAATATAGAGGGGAAAGAAAGCCTTGGAAAGCCATATTTTAGTTACCAAAACAATTAATATTTGATGTATATGAGTTCATCTTCTAGAGGGATGCTCAATGAATATGGTGTTTCTATTTAATCATGTTGGGAAAAACTGATTTGGGTTTGTAAATTTTTTTTTCAAGTGATTTTTGTTCTTTAAAATTATTAGAGGGTGTTTACAAGTTGAAATGGGTTTACTAAAGCTTTTATAATGTTTTTATGTGAATAAAATAAAAAATAGATTCGTTAAATTCAAAAGCTTAAACCTCAACTTTTCAAAAATCAAAGATGAACAGAAAATTGTTTGGTCAAGTAATCCATTATAAGAATGACATGTCTTTCATTTCAAATAAAAAAAATAGAGTAAATGATTTGTTGTATGCTTTATTTAAAAATAATCAGTCAAACAAGCATAACTAATTTTTTAGACCCAAGCATGCTAGAGCCTTTTCATTTATGGTCAAGGGTGCAAATGTAACTACTAGGTCCAAAAGTGTTTGGCCCCCTTTTTTTATTAATTTTTAATTTTATTTTTAATTAATATCTTCTCTCTATTTTTTTTTAATTTTTTATTTAAATTTTAATTAATACCTTCTCTTTTATATTGTTTTATTCATTTTTTAAAATAATAACTTATCTTCTTAATTGTTTTTATATTTTTTAAATGTTTTAAATAGTTTATAGTGATTTTTTTAGATTTTATATTTTATATAAATAAATTTTATTTGTATAATGACGTTACATGAACAATTTAAAATTGTTTGTTCAAAATTAATCTTTAAGGTGTGTGTATGTATATATATATAGTGAAAAGGACAATCAAGCCTTTAAGGTGTGTGTATATATATATATATATAGTGAAAAGGACAATCAAGATTAAATATTTGTATGTGCATGTATACTTTTACTAGGAAGATTATCTTATAATATCTTTTAAAAACCTTAAAGGTATTTTTAAAAACCTTAAAGGTTAAGCTGTTTTTAAAAATCTCAACTCACATTTGATTTATAATATAATAAAAATGCGATGGATAAGTTGATCTTTTTTAACACTCTTAGATTTTCCCTCCAAAGTAATATGCTTTTGAATTATTTCTCGTATTTTTACATTCTCTCCATGCTCACACAAAACAAAATGGTCCACTCAATTTGCACATAGACCTAATAAAATAGGCTAAATTCAAAATAATAATAATGATAAAGAACAATAAATAAATAAATGTGAGCTAATCCATGTTTTATTAAAAATTAGTAAAGAATCATAGAAAAAAATAGATCCAAATCTCTAATTAAATAAAATCTAAAGAATGAAACTGAAAATATATATAAAGGAGAAGGTAAAGGTTTGGAAAGCCATATTTTAACTATAAAAAATTAATATTGATGCCCATGAGTTCATCTTCTAGAGTGATGCTCAATGAATATGGTGTCAATTATATTGGAAAAAAAAATTTGGATGAGTTCATCTTTTAGAGTGGTGCTCAATGAATATGATGTCAATTATATTGGAAAAAAAAATTGGATTCAAATCTCTAATTAAATAAAATCTAAAGAATGAAACTGAAATTATATATAAAGGGGAAGGTAAGTGCATGGAAAGCTCTATTTCAACTATAAAAAATTAATATTGATGTCCATGAGTTCATCTTTTAGAGTGATGATGCTCAATGAATGTGGTGTCAATCATATTGGAAAAAATTGATTTAGGTCCACAAATGTTTTTTACAAGTGATTTTCAGTTTTTAAAGTGATTAGAGGATGTTTGAAATTTAAAATGAGATTATTAAGGTTTCATAATGTTTTTAAAGGAAAACAAGAAGTAAATTTATTAGATTCAAAAGCTCAAATCTCAACTTTCTAGGGATTGAAGATTAATTTTTTAAAATAAAAAATGAAATAGTTTTTATTTTTTTTAAAAAAATAGTGTATAGCGTGTTGTCTACTCTATTAATAAAAAGTTCAGTCAAGCGAGCAAACATAACCTCTTATGTTCAAGCATACCAAAGCTTTTTCATTCCTGTTTAGGGCACAGGTCTGACTGCTAGGACCAAAAGCATTTAGCCTCTTTTCTTTAACTTTCTTTTGATTATTTTTTTTATTTTTGTTTTAATTAAAAGCTCCTCTCTCTCTCTCTTTATTTATTTTTCACTGAGCTCCTCTCTCTCTCTCTCTTTATTTATTTTTCACTTTTCATTATTTTTTATTTAAATTTTGATTAATTTCTTCTCTTTCATATCTTTTATCCTATTTCGTTCATTTTTTTAATAACTAATAATTTTAATTGTTTTAATATTTTTTTAATGTTTGGAATATATTATAGTGATTTTTTATTTTATACAAATAAATTGTATTTGTATAATGACATTACAAGAACAAAACTTGATTGTTCTTGACAACCAAAATTAACCTTTAAGATAAGATAAATAAAAAACATATAAAATAAAAAGAAAAATCAAGGTTAAATATTTAATTATATTTTGTTTTTACTAGAAATATTTTTTTTTAAGGTTTTAACTAATTTATCACTCATGCTTTCATTGCAGATTGGATGTAAAATTTTGGAACATATAAAAATCTCATATCGTCAAAAACTTTTTAGCATTATCATTATATTCAGTATAACAGTTCATACTTTAAAATTTTAGTATAACAGTTCATACTTTAAAATTTTAACTCGACTCTTTAATTATTATCTAATTTATCTACCAAATTGACAACCTGCGTTATGGACTTCATGTACTTGAATTTATTTATTTTATTTTATTTTATAACAGCAAATACAAAAATTCATTTACTATCAACTTAACACTCAAGAATAAGATTCTTGCATTAAATTATGGAAATGAAAAAAAAAAACAAAAGATACAGACAAAAGGGCCAAAATTTCTCGACCTAACTCTTTAATTAATATTTAGTCAACCTGTCAAACTCATGATCCGAGTTATGGACTCTTGTTGATCAATTTTGTTTTTTATTTTATTAAATGATAAGAAATAGGAATATTGATTTATTATTAATTCAATACTAAAAGATAAAATTCAATGAAAATCACATACTAAATGATGGAATTGGAAAAAAAAAACTAGAACATATAAAAAACGATAAAAAAATCCAAATCCCATCCCAACTCTTTGATTAATATTTAGTTAAACTCGTGACTTAAATTATGAACTCTATTTATTTTATTTATTTTTTAAAATTTATTATATGATAAAAAAATATAACAATTGATTTACTGTTAACTCAATAATAAAGAATAAAATTGAATACAAACCCATTATTAAATAATATAATTGAATAAAAACACTAAAAATAAAAAATGAGCAAGAAAGAAAAAACAAAACATCGATGAAAAAAAGTCAACCATGTTGGATTGGGTAAGAGGCCCTCATGCCCGACCCATTAATTTTATTTAACCGAGTTGAGTAATATTTAAAAACCCCAACTCACATTTAACTTATAATATTTATTAATTTAGTTATTTTAACCAGCTATCATCTATAAAATTCATATTAAATGAATTTAACAAGTTGGGTGCTATAACAATATAAATATAATAGATAAGTTGGTATTTATTAACACTCCTAGATTTTCCCACTAAAGTAGTTTGCTTCTAAATTATTTCACGTTAGGCCCCTTTTTTCTTAGCCCTGTATTCTCTCTATTCCTCACCCATAACAAAATGGTCCGACACATAAAAGCCTAATAAAATAGGCTTAATTAAAAAAAAAAACTAAATTTAAAAAAGAGCATGAAATAAAAATATCTAAGATAATCCATGTAATATAAAAAATTAATTAAAAATCCTATAAAAGGTAAAAACTAAAAAAATAGAACTCAATCTCTAATTAAATAAAAGCTAAGGAATGAACTCGATTTCTAATTAAATAAAAAGTAAAAAAATATGAGATTAAAAAAAAACTCGGTATATTTCTTAAACTCGAGCTAATCACCTAAACTCATATCTAGAAAGATTTTGGACTTGGTCTCAATCAAAAAATTCAATTCCTAACTAATTTAATATTGAAAATTAAGGTGGAAAAAAATTTAATTTAAATATTCAATAACATAATTGCATCAATTATTAAATATATAAAGAAAAAAATTTAATTTGGGATAAGAGACTAAAAAAATATTTTATTTTATCATAAAAAAAACATTGGATCGATTTTAGCTTTTTCAAATTTCAAAAAACTATATGAGTTAAAAAAGTGATGTTTGTGGTGTAGAAATTAAGAGTATATTATCCCAAGAAAAGAAACTCATGACATTTTATAGTGAGAAGTTAAATGATTCTATATTAAAGTGGTTCATGTATGATAAGGAGTTTTATACTATTTTTCAAACTCTGAAAAAGTAGAAGCAATATTTGATAGGAAAAAGATTTTTATTATCTTTTAATCACAAGGCATTAAAATTCTTGCATTTACATAAGTGAATAAATAATATTCTATAAACGAGAGATGGATGATTTACTTGCAACAATTCCTAATTAGAATTGTGTGAACGTCTGGAGTCTAGAGAAAGGTTATTGATATTTTAAATAGAAATGAAGCCTTATTAATCACTTTGATGGAAAAAATCATTGTATTTAATTATTTTTACATTCCTTGTTTTTTTATTGTGAGAAAATGTGATTCAAGATTTGTGCAGAGAATGCTTGGTTGGTGATTAGTATTTAAAAATGTATTTTTATCAAGGTTTTATATCATCATTTTACACTTGAAGTATCAATAATTCCTTAACTAAAGTATGTTTTATAATAACATATCTAATAATATAAGATACCTTTAATTTATGGCAAATGTTTATTTTAAATGCAGGCCTACTGACACGACTAAAAGATTGATGTCTTCTTCCAAGTGCAGGAGTGTCAAAGTAATAAATAACCCAGCAAGACCGGGGTCGAACCACAGGGAGGTTAATTGTACAAATTATAAACAACAATTATAAACAATAATAATAGCAATAACAACAACAATAATAATAGTAGCAATAATAATACTAATAATACTAGTAGTAGTAGTAGTAGTAGTAGTAATAATAATAATAATAACAATAACAACAATAATAAAGAAAAAGAAGGAGAAGAAGAAGAAGATGATGAGAATTTTGAGATGGAATATTAATGTAACGATTAAATAATGATAATAACAAATGTCAAGGTTAGAGGATCCACTAATGGTATGTCAAACAAGTATAGTATAAACTCTTATTAGTCAATTGGAAACCACACACAAAGGAGGTTCCAATCAAATTATAGATTGTTAACATGATTAATGCTAATACTTGTAAATCTCGTCAAGCATTCATGATTATAACTTATGTTAACAACAAATCAAGTTCCTTTCATAGCTCAGGTGTCGGTTATACCATACAATATAGGCTATGAAAGTTCGTCAAGCATTCATGATTATAACTTATGTTAACAACTAATCAAGTTCCTTTTATAACTTAGGTGTCGGTTATACCATGTAATATGGGCTATGAGAGGGCTAAGTATTTGTTGTACCAAGTGTTATACAATATAAATCAAGATTAGTCATTTAACAAGCAAAGTATTAAAGAGTGAACAAGATAACAAATACAAAACATGTTAGTATCAAACATTAAAGTCCATATTAAGTTTATACTAGACTTATTCTTACACCATTAATGTAACATTTTTGCCTTGACATAATAAACTTAGCTAGATATAATGAAAGAAAGAAAAATAAATAAATAAAATAAGAACATAAATAAGATAAGAGTTAACTAAGTAAAGGAAAGGAAATAAAAGACATAAACTTGATATTAATCAAAGCAAAGTATAAACATTACAAAAAAATACAAAGAGAGAAAGCAAGAGCATAATCTTGATCTGGAAACCAAGATGCCTAAATGCATGGCAAATGCCTCCTTTTATAGCCAAAATTGAGAACTATTGATTTGATGACTAATTGATGAGTGGGTGGCCAACTCTTGACTTGGTGATAATCTTTATCTTCTCTTGTCTGCCCAGAACATCATTGATAATGTCAAAATTGGAGCCACTCGAAAACATAAACATTGTAGGCAATTGTCTCATCTTTATTGTGTAAAAACTTCAGCTCATTTCAACTTCTAGAACTCTAGATATGGCCAAAATACTGAATAGTGCTTGGCTTGGAGGATAAATTCAGGCTTATTTATTGTTGCAATAATTTGGACTTGAAAATAGCCTTTTTAGATCTTGGGCTCCATATGAAAGTTATAGGTTTATGTCTTACCTTTCCATCCATATAAAGTATACCTAAATCTAAGATCTATAGCTCCATATATGATCCAATTACAGAACAGTGTTCCGGTTTGGATTGCATCGACATCTCTTTTCTAAGTTTGGCCATCTCTTTATCCATTCAATTTCAGTTCTTAAATTCATCAATCAATCCTTTCATTTATGTGATAGGCCTACATTTAAAATGAATATTTACCCCAAATTAAAGGTATTTTATATTATTAGATATATTATTATAAAACATGTTTTAGTTAAGGAGTTATTGATACTTCAAGTGCAAAATGATAATATAAAACGTTGATAAAAATGCACTTTTAAGTACTAATCACACCCCCCCAACCAGCTTATTACTAGTCCCTAGTAATCAAAGCATTAAAATAGAAAAATAATTTGCAAATTCCACAAAGTAAGGTATTCATCATTTAACTTCCATTAATCTATCCAAATAAACAAACTCTCATTAAATTTATATACCTGCTCAATACCTCTTAACAAGATATTCATAAACCTTTCTTTTATGCTCAATGTATCAACACATAATTATGGGGCTTTTCTTGGAAGAAAACAAAATTTTTGTTCTAATGTTTAAGGTTAACTTCCTTGGGTTGGGATTATTATTTTTGTCTTCTTTTTTTTTTCTTTTTTTTAAATATATATACTTATAATTTGAAAATATCATGCATCTTTAACCCATGTAACGAGCTTTCAGCTAATGACTCTCAAACCAGTTGGTCTTAGGGCATTAGGTGTTGAGACACCCCTACGAGCTTAGTAACTTGGGTCGCAGATACTGATATGTAGATAGTGCAATGTTTGATTCCCTTAAGCTTTTCTCCTCAACCCATGTAACAAGCGTTGGGCCAATAGCTCCTAAGTCAGTTAACTTTAGGGTATTAGGTGTTAAAACACCCCTTCGGGCTTAATTGCTTAGGTTAGGGAGGCTACGAAACCAAATTTATCTACATTTTTATTATTATCATTTTTTTTCTTTTTTTTTAATTATATACAATCCCTTTCCCTTAGTTGTTATCTTTAACAAAAGAACATAAATAATATAATAATCCAATATGCAACCCACAATCATATGTTAAAGTGTGTGCGCGTAAATTAAGGTTTAAGAATACATGTTAAATAAGTAAATGAGCAAAATTAAGTGATAACAATGCGACAGTTTGTAAATCTGAATATTTCATGAAGTATTATAATAGACCTTGTTAAGAATGGTTACTAAGATGCGTCTCAAGAGTCATAAAAGTTCTCCTTACTCTGCCATCATAGTAACAATAATTTTGCACATGATTTATGAAATAGAAAACACAGTTTTTTTTTAGCTACTACCCTCTCCCCCCAACTAAAACAAGACATTATCCTCAATGTTTAAAGGTAGAAAGATAGAGTATAGAAGATATCACCTGAAATAACGAACATTGACAAACCTGAAACACACTGAAACACATATAAGTAACAACAAAACACAATAATAAAACCAAAAGACACAAAGATTCATAAATGAAGGCTCAAATCCAATCTAAGCTTTTTACGGTTTTCTTTAGTTGACCAATTTATACGACTCATGGAAGGATCAATTACAGGAATGAAAGATTGTAGTTGGTCAATCAATTATTCAGCAGTAGCAGCAGAGATTATGATTTGTCGCGCAGAAGATGTTATAAATTCCTGTTTCACAGCATGATCAAGAAAAGACAATAACTTATCATAATAACCATTAACATTTAACAAACCTATAAGTTTATGGTGAATGTGCAGTTGAGCCCAAGAGGAAATATGAAAGATCTCTTCCAATATGCCTAGACCACCTAGTAAAGCAATGAAGCCATCAACATGGTTAAACATTGCATTCATTCGAGCCGACATTATGGAGACCTAAAGTTCCTCTCCAATTGTTTTTCCAATGATGTCCCCTTGTGCTAAAGCTTCAGGGACGACCCCCAAAACTTGACTACCTCCTAAAAATGCAGCTATTGACACACCTCCCATTAACCCAAGACTACCTCCCCCATAGACTAAATGAATCTTTTTCTCAGCTAGCACTTGACCAAGATGATTTGCTGATTCTAAAAACTCATTTTCTTTCCCAGGACTAGATCCACCGAAAACACAAGTATTTCTTATATGATGACTTGAGGAACTTGCCATTTCTACACACTTGTGTATTTGTTGAATGTATGGGTTGAGTAGAAATGAAAGGAAGGAAGAGAGGGTTTTATAGATGAGAAATTAGAAAGGCAATCATACCACCTATATGTAGGTCAACTAGAGTCTCACACACACTCTCTCTCTCTCTTTATTTATTTATTTGTTTACTTTTGAAAAAGCATGTGTATGTACAGGTAGTTGTGATTATGTCTCACACCTTCCCTTGATTTTACGTCCAAGAACGGCTTAAACACCCTCTATGGGTCGGGGATAGGCTTCCTATCCAGTTTTTTTAAAAACTAGCAAACAGGGTCTTTTTTAGTCAGATTCCCAAGACTATGCCAATCATGTTCTTTATGAAAATGGGTTCATAAGTCATGAATTGCACGATACTTATCTCGACTATGATGAGACTTAAAAGTCAATAGAAGATTATCTAAAGACTCTCTGTGTTTTGAAATAAATCCCACCTTTTGACAATTTTCACAGTTTTTGCGGAATGCATGTGACTCCTTGAATATGGTGGGCCAGTAAAATCCACTCTGTAAGATTTATACAATCCTCTTTTTTGATGATAAATGATCCCCACGTGCCTTAGAGTGACAAAATTTAATGACATTACTTACCTTATTATCGGGAAAGCATCTTTGAAATATTTGATCAGGACAATAATTGAATAAGTAAGGGTCATCCCAATAAAAGTTTTGCACGTTGCTTAAAAATTTTCTTTTGTCTTCGGTACTCTAGTGAGCTGGCAAAAATCATGAAGCAAGAAAATTGATATTTTTAGCAAACCAAGGCATTGAACTAAGAGAAAGTAGAGATTCATCAGGAAAGTAATAATTGATTGGTGTGATGTCGGGTGTCGAATCTATTGTCACTTTTGATAAAAGATCTGCATCAACATTTTCGGTGCCTTTTTCATCATCGATTTCTTCCTGATCGATCATGGCATGAGGAAATGGAAGTCCTAGCGGGGAATCAGTTTTTTCTTTGCAATGTTCATATTCAACCCCTTTCTTACCTTACCACTACGAAAAGTGATGACTAATTTGACTTGATCCATGTGTTGACTTTCAGAACTACTTGCATTTGTATTGTATTGCCCATTGGGATTTTGCTGTGGTTGAGATGGAAACTTCCTTTCTCTTGAAAATTGAGAGCAGATGTGAATTTTGAAAGAGTATCTTTAAAATCTGTTATGCTTTGAGCAAGTTGAGTGTTGATTGTCTCTTGCTTCTCAATGAATGTATATAAAGTTTTCTCAAAATTTCTTATAGGAGCTGGAGCATAAGGAGGTGCATATCCATGATAATTTTGGAAATTATGGTGTGCTTGAAACTGTGGTTGTGAAGTTTGTGCATTGTCACTCTTCCAACTAAAATTTTGGTGATTTCTCTAACCAGGATTGTATGTTTGCAAATATGAGTTATGATTGGGCCTTTTGAAGTTTGTGCATAAATGAAAAGATTGATCGATGAATTTAAGAACTGAAATTGAAAGGACAAAGAGATGGTCAAACTTAGAAAAGAGATGCCGGTGCAGTCCAAACCGGAACACTGTTTGGTAATTGGGTCATATCGAGAGTTGTAGATCTCAGATTTAGGTCTACTTTATATGGATGGAAAGGTAAGACATAGGCCTACAACTTTCATATAGAGCCCAAAAAGGCCATTTTCAAGTCCAAATTGTAGCAACAACAAAGAAATCCGAATCTGTCTTCCAGTTCGAGCACTATTTAGTGTTTGGACCATATCTGGAGTTGTAGAAGTCCAAATGACCTGTATTTTTTACACAAGAAAGCTGAGACAATTTCCTACAACTTTCATGTTTCAAGTGGTACCAAATTTGATGTTATCAATGATGTTTTGGGCAGACAAAAAAAGATAAAGATTGTCACCAAGTCAATAGTTGGTCACCCACTCATCATTTAATCATCAAATCAATAGTTCCCAATTTTAGGAGGCATTTGTCATGTATTTAGGCATCTTGATTTCCATATCAAGATCATGCTCTTGCTTTCTCTCTTTGTATTTTTTGTAATGTTTATGCTTTGCTTTCATTAATATCAAGTTTATGCCTTTCATTTCCTTTCATTTACTTAGTTAAGTTTTATTTTATTTATGTTCTTATTTTGTTTATTTATTTTTCTTTCTTTCATTATGTTTAGTTAAGTTTATTATGTCAAGGTGAAAAGGTTACATTAATGGTGTAAGAATAAGTATTAGTAAACTCAATATGGACTTTAATGTTTGATACTAACATGTTTTGTATTTGTTATCTTGTTCACTCTTTAATACTTTGCTTGTTAAATGACTAATCTTGATTTATGTTGTCTAACACTTGGTACAACAAATGCTTGGTACTTTTATAGCCCATACTGTATGGTATAATCGACACCTGAGCTATGAAAGGAAATTAATTTGTTGTTAATATAAGTTATAATCATGAATGCTTGATGAGATTTACAAGTATTAACATTTATCAAATAAGATGACTAATGTAATCATGTTAACAATCTATAATGAGATTGAAACCTCCTTTGTGTGTGGTTTCCAATTGAGTAATAAGAGTTTATACTATACTTGTTTGACATACCATTAATGGAACCTCTAACCTTGACATTTGTTATTATCATTGTTTAATCCTTACATTAATATTCCATCTCAAAGTTCTCATCTTTTTCTTCTTCTTCTCCTTCTTTTTCTTTATTATTATTGTTGTTGTTGTTGTTGTTGTTGTTGTTGTTATTATTGTTATTGTTATTATTGTTATTATTGTTGTATTATTGTTATTTGTAATTTATACAATTAACCTCCCTGTAGTTCAACCCCGGTCTTGCCGAGTTATTTATTACTTCGACACTCTTGCACCTGGGAGAAGACATCAATCTTTTAGTCATGTCAAGTTTTTGGCACCGTTGCCAGAGAGGTAAGTCCGTGTACAAATTATAGTATTATTTTATTTTCTCTTTTCACTTTTCTTGTATATAACTTTGTTTTTTGTCTTTTATTTTTTCTTCATTTGTTTTCTTCTTTCTTTTATTCTATTCCTACATATGCATGAGAGTATGGTCACATACATTAAGTGGTAGACTTTGTAGGGTATCCTCATCATTTTCAGAAAATATAGCTGAATAAGATAATCAATCACTTTATAATGAGAATAATGAGAATAACCGTATTAGAATACTTAGAGACCACATGAATCCCATAAGAACAAGTGCACCATCATGCATAGTTTTTTCTTCGGACTCATCTCATTTTAATTTTAAGTCATGCATTATTTAACTTTTACCTTCTTTTCATGACTTAGAATTGGAAAATCCATATTTACATTTACGGGAATTTGAGGAGGTTTGCAACACATATAATGATTCAAATTGTAGCATGAACACCATCAGATTAAAACTTTTTCCCTTTTCATTAAAAGATAAAGCTAAAACATGGCTACAAAATTTGAGACCAAGATCCATTCGTGCTTGGGATGAAATGCATCAGCAGTTTTTAAAGAAGTTTTTCCCATCTCACAGAACAAACTCTTTCAAAAGATAAATCACCACTTTCACTCAAAAACCAGGAGAAACATTTTACCAATGTTGGGATAGGTATCGAGACTTGCTTAATACTTGCCCTCATCATGGTTTTGAAACATGGAGATTGGTTTCACATTTTTATGAAAGGTTAACACCTAGTGATAGGCAAATGGTTGAATTGATGTGCAATGGAACTTTTGAAGATAAAGACCCTGATGAAGCAATGGAGTACTTAGACTTGTTAGCTAAAAATTCTCAAAATTGAGACACTATGGGTACTTATAAGGCACCGAGTAAAACTTAACCTCATACATCTAGCAGAGGTATATAGAACCTTAGGGAAGATTATGACCTACAAGCCAAGTTTGCATCTTTAGCTAGAAAAGTTGAGGCACTAGAATTGAAAAAGAGTGGTCAATTAAAATCTGTTGAAAACATTATGTGTCAAATATGTGAAATAAATGAACACTCAACTAGTAATTGTCCAACCTTGCCTTCTTTTAAGGAATGTCTTCATCAACGAGCCCATGCTTTAAACAGTTTCTAAAGGGCCAACCACAACCCATACTCCCAAACATACAACCCTGGTTAGAGAAATCACCTAAATTTCAGTTGGAAGAGTGATAATAACAATGTACAAACTTCACAACCACCGTTTCAAGCACACTATAATTTCTAAAATTCTCATGAATATGCACCTCCTTATGCTCCACCTCTTAAAAGAAATCTTGAGGAAACATTGCATGCATTCATTGAAAAGCAAGAGACAATCAATACTCAATTTGCTCAAAACATGATAAATTTTAAAGATACTCTTGCAAAATTGACATCTGCTCTCAGGTTATTGAAAAACTCACTCTTGAACCTTATAAGAAAGATGATGAGTCAATCTCTAAGGGAAATAAAGGGGTTGAATCTGAAATTTGCAAAGAAAAGACTGATTTCTTACCAGCGCTTCCATTTCCTCATGGTATGACCAAACAAAGGAAAGTCAATCACAACTCTGAAATCTTTGAAACTTTCAAACAAGTAAGAATCAATATAATTTTGTTGGATGCTATTAAACAGGTTCCTTCCTATGCTAAATTTTTGAAAGATTTATGCATTGTGAAGAGGAAACTGAATGTGAAAAGGAAAGTCTTTTTAGCCGAACAAGTAAGTGTCATTCTTCAAAACAATAATGCTTTGAAATATAAAGAACCTGGTTGTCTTATAATTTCTTGCTTTACAGGAGAATATAAAATTGAAAGAGCCTTATTTGATCTTGGAGCTTGTGTGAATTTACTTTCATATTCAGTTTTCTAAAGTCTTAATCTAGGTGAGTTAAAACCAACTTCTATAACTCTTTTACTTGCCGATAGATCTATAAAAGTGCCTAGAGGAATAATCGAAGATGTGTTAGTACAAGTCGATAAATTCATTACCCTAGCTTAAAACACACAAGATAGTATAGAGTAAGCAAGGGGTCGATCCCACGAGGAAGATTTTGTTCAGATTTCTTATGTTATATGTTATGCAATTTAGGGAGGGTTTTGATTTCTGATGATCTAAAATATAGAAGAAATTGAAATAGCAAACAAAATCAATTAAAATCAAAATTTATCAAGAAAACAAATCTTGGTCACAAGCACACATCCACCAACGGAAATTAGAACCGATCCTTGAAACAAAACTACAATTTATATTCTAAATTTTTATCTTTTCTTAATGTTGGTTAATTAACTGAGCCGTCGTATAACTAACCCTAACCAACAAATAATCACAATGTTCGCATTAATGATTTAGTTCAATGGCAGCCCTAAGAACTAGATATTTGAGTGTTCTCCCTAAGTTTAATAATGTAGTTCTGCCATAATTATCAAGCTTAGTTGCTTCACAAGTTCATACATCACAACTCCGATTTTGATATCAAACTTAGCAATAAATTGTTCACAATAATAACTTAGAGTTCCGCTCTAGCAATTATCAACAACAATCATAGAAAATATACATAGGAAAACAATCATACTCATTCATAATATAAACTAAAAATAAAAGGAAGAATGAATCTCACGGTTCTTGAAATCCGAAGGTTTGTTATGTCCTTGTAACCAAGAAAAGAGCTTAGCCTTGCATAACTATTGAACAACTACTCTTAAAGAATGAAGAGAGCATGATTTTTGGGTTTGTAGAGGAGAGAATTTGTGTTTCTTAACTTCTAACTGTCACTCCCTTCTCTCCCCTCTCTCTTTCTTTTTATATGCTAAGAAACCCTAGTTCCTAATTTACAAAGTAGTCCTTCTTTAAGTTGACAGTTTACATTTAAGTACTTCAATAACTATTTTTCCTAAAAAGAAGAAATAGCCTACATGAAATCTTCAAGCTCTGACTTAGAGGAGCTAAATTATTGATATAAAAAGTTGGATGACGGTTTAGAAGTTTCGAAATGTAATTTGGACTCATTTCTTCACGAAACTTGATTGCTGGCAAAATTCAATTGTCATCTTTGAAAAATCATATCTCCCCCATATGACATTGTTTTTGGCTGAAATTTGGAGCGTTTATAGACCTTTGAGTCAGCAAATCCAAACAAATTGAGTTTGCATCAATTTGACTTCTATAGCTTCAGATATTGAATTTTGAATGGATAAAGGTCAATAGTGGCAGAATGCGAGATTTGACTTTGAAGGATGTGATTTCCATGATCTTTCTCTTTTTATTTGTCTTGCATTACATTTCCAGAAAGGTATGGATGTTATCTTTTTAGTGCTACTGGAATCACTTCATTTTGATCTCTAGAACTTACGCTCTGCACAAAACATCAATTAAACGTCAAATCTGCCAATTATCTCCAATTTACTCCTTTTTGCATTTTTCATCCAAAAGTGCCTTCAAAACGTAAAACAAAGAATATCAAGGCATTTTCCAAAGAAAACATGGAAAAAACATAAGGTAAATATGGGTGAAACTATCGAATAATATGGTGACACCACCTGTGGATTTTGTTATCTTAGACACACAACCTATTGAAACATGTAATTCATTTCCTGTTATTTTAGGACGTCCATTTCTTGCAACTGCTAACGAATTGATTAATTGTAGGCATGGACTGATGAAGCTATCATTTGGAAACATGACATTGGAGATGAGTATTTTCAACATTTGCAAGAAGTAGATCATATTGATGAATTAGTTTATGATCAACTTGAATCTATTTTAACTAAAAATGAGTTTGATGAATTTGAAGATTTGCAAATGATTTATTCTGAGGAAAAAATCACAGATGAAAAGCGCACCGAAAATATTAATGCAGATCTTTTGTCAAAAGTGATAACAAATTCAACATCTGACATCATACCAATCGATGATTACTTTCCTAATGAATCCTTACTTTCTCTTAGTCCAATGCCTTGGTATGATAAAAATATCAATTTTCTTGCTTTAGGAGATTTGCCAGCTGACTGGAGTACCCAAGACAAAGAAAAGTTTTTGAACGAAGTGAAGAACTTTTATTAGGATGATCCTAACTTATTCAAATACTGTCTTGATCAAATATTTCAAAGATGCATTCCCGACAATAAGGTAAGTAGTGTCATTAAATTTTATCATTCTAAAGCATGTGGAAGTTATTTCTCGTAAAAAAAGACAGTTGTAAAAATCTTTCAAAATGTATTTTATTAGCCCACCATGTTCAAGAACACGTATGCATTCTGCAAAACTTGTGAAAATTGTTAAAAAATTGATACTAGTCAAAAAGTTTTGTTTTATAATTCTCAACTTTATTCATTCCCTAGAGAGCTAAGATCAAGATGGAGCAATCCTTATGGGGCCTATGATATTGAGAATTCAATGAATGACAATGTTTTTAAAGAAAATGGACATCATTTGAAAGCTTACTTTGATAATTTTCCTAGTGAAAATGAATCAACTGGTTTGAATGATCTTGTGGATAAAGGTTGATTATTTTGTTTTTCTCACATTGTTTTTGTGTTTCTTTTTAAGTGATTTTTGCTAGTTTCTCTCACCCCGGTCAAATGGCGGACAACGGTACTCCGTGACTTAAGTCGGTTCTTTCAGTTTCCCATAATAACTGATATCTGTGTATATATTTGTGCAATTCTTTGAATCTCTCTTTCAATTCTCATTTGAAAGTGGACACTAATCTTAAAAAATTAAAAAAAGTATTTTCCCGCTCTGCCTCAGAATACAATTACAAAAATTTATCGTGCTAGATATACAAGATTGAGGTTGTTAATGAATCATAGAATTCCTGAAGATATTCACTGGTTGATTGAAGCAAAGGTCTGATTATCAGGTGAGTCCTCGAATTCCTTCATTTCACACATCCCTTGAATAGGTAAAAGCACTTTTACAAATAAACGTCGTGCAAAATGACTAAAAGTCTGTCATTGATGTGCCAGATGGACTTGTAATGCACAATGTCGTTCTTTAGGAATGATATCTATAAATTATGAAGATAAAATACAATTCATTAAGGATGGTCTGAGTAAGGAGTCTTTAGATAATCTTCTATTGACTCTTGAGACGCATCCTAGTGGAGATGTGCATTGTGCAATTCATGATTTATGGCCACTATTTCATAAAGAACATGCTCGACTTAGTCTTGGAAATCTGACTAAAAAAGATCTTGTTTGCTAGTTTTTAAGAAAACTGGATGGGAAGCCTATCCCCAACCCATAGAGGGCGTTTAAGCCGTTCTTGGATGTAAAACCAAGGGAAGATATGAGCCACAATCATAACCACCTATACATACACAATTTTTTTATAAATAGATAAAGAGAGAGAGTGTGTGTGTGTGAAAGAGAGAGAGAGACTCCAGCTAGCCTACATATTAGTATGATTGTCTTTTTAATTTCTCATTTATAAAATCCTCTCTTCCTTCCTTTCATTTCTACTTAACCTATACATTCAACAAATATAGAAGTGTGTAGAAATGGCAAGTTCCTCAGGTCATCACATAAGAAATATTTGTGTTTTTTATGGATCTAGTACTAGGAAAGAAAATGAGTTTTTAAAATCAGCAAATCGTCTTGGTCAGGTGCTAGTTGAGAGAAAGATTCATTTAGTGTATGGGAAGGCAGTCTTGGGTTAATGTTAGGTGTGTCAATAACTGTATTTTTAGGAGGTAGTCAAGTTTCGAGGGTCGTCCCTAAAGCTTTAGCACAAGGGGACATCATTGGAAAAACAATTGGAGAGGAACTTTAGGTCTCCATAATGTCTGCTTGAATGAATGAAATGTTTAACCATGTTGATGTCTTCATTGCCTTACCAGGTGGTTTAGGCACATTGGAAGAGATCTTTCATATTTCTTCTTGGGCCCAACTGCACATTCACCATAAACCAATATGTCTGTTAAATGTTAATGGTTATTATGATAAGTTAGTGTTTTTTCTTGATCATGTTGTGGAACAGGAATTTCTAACATCTTCTGCCCAATAAATTATAATCTCCGCTACTACTGCTGAACAATTGATTGGCCAACTACAATCTTTCATTCTTGTAATTGATCCCTTCATGAGTCACATAAATTGGTCATATAAGGAAAGTCATAAAAAGCTTATATTAGATTTGAGTCTTTATTTGTAATTTTTTTGTCTTTTTATTTTATTATTGTGTTTTGTTATTTCTTATTTTTGTTTCAGTGTGTTTCAGGTTTGTCAGTGTTCTTTGTTTCAGGTTTGTCAGTGTTCTTTATTTCAGGTGATATTTTCTATACTCTATCTTCTACCTTAGAAAATTGAGGACAATATCTCATTTTGGTTGGGGGAGAAGGTAGTAGCCCAAAAAAAAAACTAACTATGTTTTTTATTTCATAAAGCATGTGCAAAATTGTTGTTACTATGATGGAGTAAAGGAGATCTTTTTATGACTCTTGAAATGCATCTTAGTAACCATTTTTAAGAAGGTCTATCATAATACTTCTTGAAATATTCAGGTTTACAAACTCTCGCATTACTATCACTTAATTATGCTCATATACTTATTTAACATGCATTCTTAAACCTTAATTTACACACACACACTTTAACATACGATTATGGGTTGCACATTGGATTATTATATTATTTTTGTTCTTCTATTAAAGGTAACAACTAAGAGAAAGGGATAGTATATAATTTAAAAAAAAAACAAAAAAAAGGAGCACCCTTACACTTAAATCACACAAGATAGTATAGAGCAAGCAAGGGATCGATCCCACGAGGAAGATTTAGTTTAGATTTTTATGCTATACGTTATGCAATTGGGGGGTTTTGATTTGTGATAATCTAAACTATGGAAGAAATTAAACTAGTGAACACAATCAATTAAAACTGAAATTTATCAAGAAAACAAACCTTGGTCACAAGCACACATCCACCTACAGAAATCAGAACCGATCCTTGAAACGAAACTCCAGTTTATATTCTGAATTTTTATCTTTTCTTAACTTTGGTTAATTAACGGATCCGCCGTATAACTAGCCCTAACCAACAAATAATCACAGTGTCCGCACTAATGATTTAATCTAATGGCAGCCTTAAGATCTAGATAAATTCATTAATCTTAACAACCAAGTTGTCTGCTTGTGTTGCTTTGATCGAATGTTTTCCCTAAGTTTAATAACGTAGTTCCGCCACAATTATCAAGCTTAGTTGCTTCACAAGTTTATATACCCTAACTCCGGTTTTGATACCAAACTTAGCAATAGATTGTTCACAATAATAACTTAGAGTCCGCTCTAGCAATTATCAACAACAATCATAGAAAACATGCATAGGAAAACAATCATACTCATTCATAATACAAACTGAAAATAAATGAAGAATAAATCTCACAGTTCTTGAAATCTGAAAGTTTCTGCGTCCTTGCAACCAAGAAAAGAGCTTAGCCTTGCATATCTATTGAACAACTACTCCTAAAGATAAAAGAAAGCATTATTTCTAGTATGTAGAGAGGAGAGTTTGTGTTTCTTCACTTCTAGTTGCTACCACCTTTCTTTGATTCTATTGCACTCCCTCCTCCTCTTTCTTGGCTCTCTTGATGTCTATATATAGGCTTCAATGGCAGCTCCTCTTGCTTCTTTATCAACAATGGTGGCTGCCAAACTTGCCAAACTTTGACATTAGTAGTCACCACAAACAACCCACCATTGTAGCCTCCTTCTTTGACAATGGCAGCATTCCAACTTGCAGCTGGTTTGTGGTTGGTGATTTGAGGTTGGTGGATTGAGGTTGGTGGCTACTTTTCTTGACCTTCTAGATTGATTTACTAGAGGGGCTAAATTGCTGAAATTATAACTTGGATGATAGTTTAGAAGCTTCGAAACATAATTTGGACTCATTTCTTCACGAAACCTGATTGCTGGCAGAATTCAGTTGTCATCTTTGAAAAATCATATCGCCCTCATCTGACATCGTTTTTGGCTGAAAATTGGAGCGTTTCTAGACCTTTGAGTCATGAATCCAACAAAATTGAGTTTGCATCAATTGGACTTCTATAGCTCCAGATATGGAATTTTGAATGGACAAAGGTCAACAGTGGCAGAATACGAGATTTGACTTTGAAGGATGTGATTTCCATGATCTTCCTCTTTGTATTTTTCTTGCATTACATTTCCAGAAAGGTATGGATGTTAGCTTTTTAGAGCCACTGGAATCACTTCATTTTGATCTCTAGAACTCACACTCTGCACAAAACATCGACTGAACGTCAAATCTGCCAATTATCTCCAATTTACTCCTTTTTGCATTTTTCATCCAAAAGTGCCTTCAAAACATAAAACAAAGAATATCAAGGCATTTTACATATAAAACATGGACAAAACATTAGGTAAAAGTGGGTGAAACTATCGAATAATATGGTTACATCAAATACCCCCACACTTAGCTCTTGCTCGTCCTCGAGAAAGGATAAATAAAATTAAATTGAAAATAACTATGATCAATCTCTTAATCTCCCATCAATGTCCAAGAGTACAAGCATTATTAATAAGAATATAATAAAAAAGAATAAAATAAATAAATTTTTATGAATTTGTTTACATGCAAACTTCAAAATTCAATCAATCATCGGTATTTAAATGAAATCTATGCCATGCCAAAGTGATAGGTCCTCTCATTGATATACACTCCAACACTCATGTGTTTAGGGTTTATGTGTCTAAATCTCTCAAATTCAATCAAAGAGTATGTTCTACCATAAGCTTGCTTTTCAATCTCATCTCCATTATTAATATATTACAAACAATGCATGAATCAAAAGGTCTTATTTTCCGGTTGTAATTGGGCTAAGGTTAAGGTGAGGTAAAAGAGAGTAAAAGAAAAGGTTCAAATCAAAGAAAGTAGAGCATTCCGAAAAATGATATTTCAAACAAGATATTCCATCAAAGCTCATAAATTTTTCATCTTTAATCACCAATGCTTAACTGCTTTTGATTTTAAGCTTTTGCAACATAAAATCTTAAGAACATAAATGAACTTTTCTGTCTTTTTTTCTTTTTTCTTTTTCTTTTTTTGTAATTTTGCCTTTCTTTTCATCAAGCATCACTTCTTCTGTCTTTTCACATAATTTCCAACCATAATTCCATGAAATATCACAAGTATATGCTCTACTAATCCTTGGCCAGGGGAAAAGGAAAACATATATAAAGTTAAGGCTTATACATGGATAAAGAAAAGATAAATAAGCTCAAAAGGGGCTCACTAAGGATAATATGCTTTAGGTTGGCTTTTTTGGTTCAAGTGATTGAAATTCCTAAT
This sequence comes from Populus euphratica, assembly GCF_000495115.2. NCBI lineage: Eukaryota > Viridiplantae > Streptophyta > Magnoliopsida > Malpighiales > Salicaceae > Populus > Populus euphratica. The sequence continues at coordinate 313,169 of NW_011500138.1, forward strand.
GCCTTTATCATCTTCATGTATATTTGTAATGGAATATAATCTCAATAAGATATGAAGCAAGTTCTAGAGATACATATCATTGAAAGAATGCACACTCAAAGAATACAATGTTTGAAGGCTCAAAAACTTGCAGTGGTATAACACTATAAAATCAACATGGCATATTCTCAAAGTCAATCCCTAAACCAATTAAACCTTAAAATTTGCATGCATACTCTTTCATTTGATTTATCTCTTCATCTATCTCAATTAATTCTCATACATAATACTCATATTCTCAAAAACCAATGGGAGTTAAAAAGATCAAATATAATTTTTTTTTTTTTGTGAACAACAAAGAAAACTAAAATAAGAAAATAAAAATTCTCCCAATACCCCCACACTTAAAACACAACATTGTCCTCAATGTTGAAATAAAAGCAAAGGAACATAAGAGAATGGCAGAAAATAAATTAAAATACAAAAAAGTAAAAGATAAGGAAAAAGAAAGCAAATCTGATATATATTTTTTTTTGTGCTGGGTGGCCTCCCAGTAAGCGCTTTTGTTTTATGTCATTGGCTTGACATGTGGCATGCTCATTCTTCATAGATTGGTTCAGCTAACTCTACAGAAGCGGTGAGTTCTGCCGTCCAACCTTCATAGAAAGGTTTCAAACGATGTCCATTGACCTTGAGTACTTTGCTGGTTTCTAAACTTGTAATTTCAACTGCACCATAAGGAAAAATATTAGAAACAACAAAGGGTCCAATCCAACGAGAGCGCAATTTTCCAGGAAAAAGTTTTAAACGCGAATGATAAAGAAGGACTTTGTCTCCAACATGAAATTCCTTTCTTGTAAGCATTCGGTCATGAAGATTCTTAGTCTTTTCTTTGTAAATTTTTGCATTCTCGTAAGCATCATTTCGAATTTCTTCCAACTCTTGCAGTTGCAATTTTCTTGCAATCCCAGCAGCATCATAATCCATGTTGCATTGTTTAATGGCCCAAAAAGCTTTGTGTTCAAGCTCCACCGGTAGATGACATGCTTTCCCATAAATCATTCTATAAGGTGACATTCCTATAGGTGATTTATAAGCAGTCCTATAAGCCCAAAGTGCATCTCCAAGGCGTAGACTCCAATCTCGTCGGTTAGGTTGCCCTGTTTTCTCCAAAATGGACTTGATTTCTCGATTGGAAATTTCAGCTTGGTCATTCGTTTGTGGAAGATATGCTATGGAAGTTCGATGAGTCACATGATATTTGTGTAGCAATACTTTTATGGAACGATTGCAGAAATGAGTGTCACGATCACTAATGATAGCTTTAGGGATACCAAACCTATCAAATATGTGAGTCCTGACAAAATCTAAAACAACCTTAGCATCGTTAGTTCGTGTGGCTTTCGCCTCAATCCATTTGGACACATAATCAACAGCAAGAAGAATATAAAGATTTCCAAAAGAAGAAGGAAATGGACCCATAAAGTCAACAACCCAAACATAAAAAATTTCACTTATAAGAATATTTGTTAAAGGCATTTGATTTTTATGAGTGATATTACCTGTTCTTTGGCATTTTTCACATGATTTGCAGAAGTGATATGCATCTTTAAAAATAGAAGGCCAATAGAAACCACTTTGAAGTACCTTGTGGGCTGTTCTTTTTGCTCCAAAATGCCCACCACAAGAATGAGAATGACAAAAAGTGAGAATAGAATGAAATTCATCCTGTGGTACACATCTCCTTACTACTTGATCCACACAAAATTTCCACAAGTAAGGAGTATCCCAAAAATAATATTTAGCATCAGCTCGTAACTTGTCCTTTTGGGATGTAGACAAACCTGGAGGGAATTCTTTAGTGACTAAATAGTTCACCAAATCAGCATACCATAGCACATATAACTGTTCATCATGGAATGTTTCTCTTATTGTTTTGGTTGGTATATCCTCGGTCCTTAGTCTACTCAAGTGATCAGCCATATGGTTTTAGGCACTTTTTTTTTATCTTTGATCTCAAGATCGAATTCTTGTAAAAGCAAGATCCACCTAATCAGTCTTGGTTTGGACTCCTTCTTCTTCAAAAGATACCTGAGAGCTGCATGGTCAGTAAAAATAATGACTTTTGTACCAAGTAGATATGACCTGAATTTTTCAAGAGCAAACACCACTGCAAAAAGTTCCTTTTCAGTTGTATGGTAATTGCATTGTGCTCCATCCAACATGCGAGAAGCGTAGGCAATAACATGCAAATTCTTCCCAATTCTTTGCCCAAGCACAACTCCTACCGCATAGTCACTCGCATCACACATTATCTCAAAAGGTTCATCCCAATTTGGTGGTTGGATGATAGGGGCAGATGTGACACGTCTCTTAAGCTCATCATGAGCATCTTTACAGGCTTGATCAAACACAAAATCCACTTCTTTGGCTAATAGTCTGCATAAAGGTGCTGTAATCTTCGAGAAATCTTTGATAAAGCGTCGATAGAAACCTGCATGACCTAGAAAAGAACGAACTTCCCTCACGCATGAGGGGTAAGGCAATGATGAAATAACATCTATCTTAGCTTTATCAACTTGTAATCCACGTGAAGACACAACATGCCCAAGAACTATTCCTTGTTCTACCATAAAATAACACTTTTCATAGTTCAAGACAAGGTTTGTTTCAATGCACCTTTTTAGGATCAAAGATAAATTTTCTAAACATTTATCAAAAGAATCACCATACACCGTGAAATCATCCATAAAAACCTCGATTATTCTTTCAACATAGTCAGAAAAAATACTCATCATGCATCTTTGAAAAGTTGCAGGAGCATTACAAAGACCAAAAGGCATTCTCCTATATGCATATGTACCAAATGGACAAGTAAATGTAGTTTTTTCTTGATCCTCAGGATTAATAACAATCTGATTGTATCCACTATATCCATCAAGAAAGCAATAAAAAGACTTACCTGCTAGGCGTTCAAGCATTTGATCTATGAATGGTAATGGGAAATGATCTTTGCGTGTAGAAAGATTGAGCTTTCTATAATCAACACACATTCTCCATCCACTCGAGATGCGAGTAGGAATGAGCTCATCATTTTTGTTTTTCACCAATGTGATTCCAGTCTTTTTAGGCACCACATGGATTGGCGCCACCCATTTACTGTCAGTGATGGGGTAAATGACTCCTGCATCTAACAGTTTTAAAATTTCAGCTTTCACTACCTCCATCATAGGTGGGTTCAACCTCCTTTGCAGTTCCCTTGTTGGTTTTGCGTTGTCCTCCAATAGTATGTGATGCATACACATTGAGGGACTAATGCCCTTGATGTCAGCTAAAGTCCATCCAATGGCCGTTTTGTGATCACACAACAACTTCACAAGTTTTTCCTCTTGTATACTTGTCAAACCTTTTGCTATGATAACAGGAAGTGTATTGTTGTCGCCAATGAATACATACTTCAAATTATCGGGCAAAGGTTTTAATTCTAACTCAGGGGCCTGTAAAATAGATGGCAAAAGCTTTTTATGTGAGAGTAATAAATCAATAAAGACATTACCATGGGGAACGGTTTGTAAAGCTTGTAAGGCCAATACTGATTCGTGCATGTTTTGGGGAACACATATGTGCCTCTCCATCTCTTCTATCTTGGTGAAATCATAGCCATAGCTCAAAGCTATGCTTAATCCATCTTCGCAATCAAAATCACAAACTTGCTGCACACTTAAGTGAATCATAAACATGTTTAGGCATAACACTAATGGATGCACCTAAATCGCACAAGGCCCTTTTA
>NW_011500138.1:317973-318119 GCF_000495115.2 Populus euphratica
CACTTGAAGCTACTTGCCCTATTTGCTTCTTCAAGTTCTTAATACTTGACCTTGTTTCCTGTTGAAAAGACATGATATTTTGTTTCAAGGTAACAATATTAGAAGCCAAAGTTTTCATCATCTCACGAAGATCATCATTGGATAAC
>NW_011500138.1:319599-320148 GCF_000495115.2 Populus euphratica
TTGTTCTCACTCTTCCAACTGAAATTTGGGTGATTTCTCCAACCAGGGTTGTATGTTTGTGAGTATGGGTTGTGGTTGGCCCTTTGTAAACTGTTTAAAGCATGGGCTTGTTCATGTAGATATTCCTTAAAAAATACAAAGTTGGACAATCCTTAATTGAGTATTCATTGGTTTCACAGATTTGACATACAATGTCTTGAACAGATTTTAATTGACCACTCCTTTTCAATTCTAGTGCCTCAACTTTTCTAGCTAAATATGCAAACTTCCCTTAGAGGTAATGATCTTCCTTAAGGTTGTACATACTTCTACTAGATGTATAAGGTTGAATTTTACTCGATGCCTTATAAGTACCTATGGTGTCCTAATTTTGAACATTTTCAACTAACAAGTCTAAGTATTTCATTGCTTTATTAGGGTCTTTATCTTCAAAAGTTCCATTGCACATCAATTCAACCATTTGCCTATCTTTAGGTGTTAACCCTTCAAAGAAATGTGAAACCAATCTCCATGTTTCAAAACCATGACGAGGGCAAGTACTAAGCAAGT
>NW_011500138.1:320342-326735 GCF_000495115.2 Populus euphratica
CTTTTAATGAAAAAGGAAAAGGTTTTAATCTGATGGTGTTCATGCTACAATTTAAGTCATTATATGTGTTGCCGACCTTTTCAAATTCCCTTAAATGCAAATATGGATTTTCTAAATCTAAGCTATGAAAAGAAGGTAAAAGTTGAATAATGTCAAGCTAAAAATTAAAATGAAATGCATCAAGAGAGAAAACTATGCATAATGATGCACTTGTTTTTGTGGAATTCATGTGCTCTCGAAGTGTTTTAACACGGTTATTCTTATTATGAAGCAACTGATTATCTTTTTCGGGCATATTTTCTGAAAATAATAAGGATACCATACAAAGTCTACCACTTAATGTACGTAATCACACTCTCATACACGTGTAGAAATAGAATAAAAGAAAAAAAAATAAAAGATCATTTAAGCCAAATGATCATTCTTACAAAAACAACCATAACTTTTTTGTTCTAATAATTGTATCTTTTTAAATTTAAATTTTACGAGAAGCTTTTACAAGCCTAGTTCCTTTAAGATCATTTGGGAACGCCATGCAAATCGTGTTTTCAAAATTTTTGAAAATCATTTTTATTTTACTTAAAATGAAAGAAAAATTATATTTTCAAAATGTTTTAATATGCTAATATCAAAAATAATTTTTTTAAAATAAAAATATATATAATTATGATATATTTTGGTACAAAAACTATTTTGAAAAATAACAGCAATCATACTTCCAAATAGACCATATCATCCCCTCTCTTTTTCTTTTGAAATTCAATTTTTAAAACCAATCCTTATTATTAGTTCTACAATACATCTAACCCACTAAAAGAATTTCTTGTTGTTTGATTAAATTTTTATTTTATTTTTTGAAAGATTTGTAAATATAAAAACAACATGTGAAGTGATAAAACTTATGAAATGAATTAAACCATGTTGAAAATGATTTTTTTACTCTTTTTGTTTTAGAAATATAGGAAAAAGAAACAAGTGATGACAAAGAAGATAATTAAGTGTGTAGGCCTGACTATCCTGACCCAATCTAGTATGATGTAATTTTTAAAAGAAAATTTTGCCAAATCAACTTATATTTTTAATTATTTTTATATCATGCATGCTTGATTGATCCCCAAATTCTTCTGTCTCCTCCCAATTGGATACTTCATTACAGCTCCGATGGGATTGTTATTCTTACATGTGCCGCCGCTATTCTTGCTGCTGACTTGCTTCATTTTTGGTTCTTAACTGGATTTTAACTTGGTTCAAACCTGAGAATAAAAGGCTTGAAGCTTCACTATTTGATATGATACCCAGATTCTCATGAGCATTTGCGTCTTCAAAAAGGGATGTCCTTAAAATTTACGAAATATATGCCCATCATATTATCATAAAGCAATGCCTCTGCATGTGCTTCCCAAGTCTAATAAAGTGGCGCAACCAAAAAAAGTTGATGAAGTGGTGCTGTTAGCATGCAAATCAGTGAACAGAGGAAGCAGAGGAATTTCACAAATCGGATGTTACCTTCAAAGAACGGATTTGCTTTCCTTCCATTATACTATCAAGTGTAATCATGGTAAACATGAAAGTCAATTTTCTACCATTTCTGACACAGTTGCTGACATACTCTTGCATGCTACAGTGAAGAAAAACAAGAGGAATAAAGAGAACTGCTAGGTCTTGAATTTTACTTCGGCGCAATACATAAAATGCAGGAAAACCTCGCAAGTAAATTTAGTCATAAATTTTGCCGGACAACTTGGTGGGACACCAGACCCACACCACAAATTATACGAGTATATGGATGGAGACGGCGTAAAATGACCCAGCCTATCACGCTTTGGTTGGAAGACTAAGCCCATTTGAGCCCATTGCATTGTTATTTTATTTATTTAGAACAAGATTTGTGACGGTTGGAATAGGTTCCCATCCTGTGTCACCATTTTCCTCTTTTCCAGATGACAAAACTAACCAATTTCTTAAGAGGTCAAGCAAATGTTTTTTTTCTTGGTAAGAGAAATCTATGGAGGGTGGACAAAATGAAAAAATGTTGTCAAAGAATTGAAGGGCAAGGTGTGCGAGGGCTGTCGTGTTTCCAGGTTCCGCGGTCATCTTGAACAAGTGTTCAAGGACCAACCAAGGTATTTGGTTTTCTACCAAAATCAAGTCATGATACAGGTACTGCAACATACAAGACATGTTGAAGATAGGATCATCATCTTCTCTAAGATGATTATCTTGTTCCTTCCTAAATAGCTCAATAAGAAAGCAACCATCTATTACCAACATTCTGACAAAATCCTCTGCACCGACGTCATCAATTGGTCCAGCATAACACGACCGTGCCTCTTTCTCGATCCCCCTGGTGTATTTGATGATCTCCTTCAGTGTTATGCTGGCAGATCTTCGGCAGAGAAGGCCTTTGAGATACTTCAGTTTAACTTTCTCTGTAGATTTCATCAGTGGATGGTGACGGTGCCAGGGGCCAATTGAAAATGCGTTGGGGTTATAAGCTTTTTCGCTGTGTCTTCGGAGAATGTAGGGCACTTTAAAGATGCATGCTTTATCAGACATCATCAGATTTTGGGACATCATACTTTCAACGGAAGAGGTCAATGAATCAATATCAACTGTGACCTGATCATGTACTCCATGAGAAGGACCGTATATATCAACATTCCTTGTACCACCATCCCTTTCGGATCTTGCCATCGTTTCTATGTGAAGAAGAAAAGAATAATGAGGACAAAAAAAAAAAAGAATCTACCTGAAGAGAAAGAAAAGGAATTCTAAGCCAAGTGTGAAGAGTAACCCATTCAACGAATTATATATCTCTTTTAAACCCATAAATTCTTCAGGCCAAGCTCAACAAACCATGATTCGAGTACCTACTCAGAACACAAACCCTTCCAAATCCTACCGGTTTGTATAAACTTATCCTACACGAAGAAAGTTTTCTGCAAGGTTTTGAACTCAGCTGCACTCCAAACATAACTCTGTTGGGAATTTAGAAAGGTTTGTGATTTTTCAATCCTTCTGAAAAGAATAGTACTTTCCTAGCAATTTTCCCAATTGAGCAATCAGGAGTACCTACGAAGCTAACGAGCTACTGTGTAAGGTACTGTAGGAGAACATACATTAGCATTAAGCTTCTCTCATACTTTACAGAATGCAACTTTCCTGTAGATCTTATCAATCCTCAATGATTTTATTTCGTTACCCATGTTGAGTTGTTGACTGCTGCCTGCAACAATTTGCAAGAAAAGTTTTGCATGGTATCATCGAAAATGTGCTGCTGAAATTCCGAACCATTTCAGAGTGCATCCCTGCAAAGTTTACTATGATATTCAACTGTGGAAAGATAAAAATGGTGAACCATTACCTTTCTCGGTTAGCCAAAGGCTTGATTAGTTCTTGAGGCTCTAAAAGTGAACTCTTCAGGGTTAGGGGCATGCACGTTTATTGTTTATGGAAGAGCAGGTTGGGGCATTTGAAGATAAGTCTGTGAAAGCGTGGGCCGAGTCGGGAGGAAAATTTAGATGTTTCTCATGCAGCTAGAATCAGGAGGGGATGAAAAGAAGTAAGAACAACTTATTTCTGGATGATATTTAAGGCATTGCAATACTGAGACATCTTAAGGGGCATTGTATGAAACTTTGCATCTACAAAAACATGGTTCTGATAAATTGCTCTGGAAGCTCGGTTTATTTGAGGTATCAGTCCTAGTCTTTTCTTTGATAGTAATTTATCCCTTGCTTTGGAGACAAAACTTCCTAGGAATCTATCATTAGAACTTCTTAAGTGTGATATAAACAGCGTCGCTGGAAAAGCAACAAAGCAAGTAGTGTCTTTTAATTTTGTGAAATTGCGTCACACACACAAAAACAACAAGAAAAAAAACAGTAATCACATGTAACATAGAATTCTATTCATCACATAAAAACCACAATTAAACCAACCTAAACACACGAGGAAATTTGAAAACATAGGAAAAAAAGTAACAAAATTAACCCAAAACAATAACTTCTAAATCTAATTTGGTGGTCTTCCAATCTTCAACAAGTTGTAAAAAGCCGATTTTTCTGTATAATCTTCTAAAACAATTTAAACACAATCTAACAGGGTAGATAAAAAATTATAAGTTTTCTAATCAAGCCGATCACACAACACAACTCAAGCGTCTTCTTATGCTTAACGCTATCCCATCATTCTATAAATATTCCAGTGACTATCCACGTAATTAGCCCAGTTAAGTCCAAGGGAATTCTAGTAGTGTATTCTAGTAGAGTACTTCAGGGGCTAAGTTCATTTGACTGTTTTAAGGCATCATCCTGCGGTTTCTATTCCTAGAATTCAATTCCTGGAATTCAAATTAAGATGGTAGCCAAGGTTTCCATTTTAAGCTTCTCTCTATGTTCAATATCTTTGGAATATTAGGCTTCCGTTTAACTCTAGTTGGTTCTCCTTTGCAATGGTGATGAAGTTTCAAGTCCATTTTTTTATATTCTTTTTGTAAATTTATAATTTAGTTACTTTCCCAAATGGTAACGGAGAACATTTTAGAAAAAAAAGGAGGTTAGGTTAACGTAATTTTTGAAATTATAATTATAAAATAAACTAAAAGAGTTGGGGTTATTTTACAATATATGACACTATTCATATGAACAATTTAGTTTTTTTAAAAAAAAATTTGATCTTTAATTTTTGTCATTTTACTTATGAATTTTGTTTTTCATTATCATCATCCCAGTTATATTAACATGGTTTTATGTGTTTGAATTGTTTTTCAATTTCAATTTGCATGCTCTCACTTTTACAAAGTGTTGAAAAATATTATAATAATTAATTAAAATTAATTTTATAAAATATAACCTTAGGTTATGATTAAAAAAGAAATTAAAAGAAGTGGTACTAATTTTAAGAGAAAAAAGAAAAACAAAACAAACACCATTTAGACTTTGGCATAGAAAACTTCACTTTGATCCCTAAAATTTTAGTTTATTTATTTATTTTTTCCCTATTATTTTAGAAATTTATAATTCAACCATAAATCTCATTTATTTTACTTTTCAATCCCTAAATGTTGAGAGAGACACTGAAAAAAAATATAGAGGGGAGAGAAAGTACTTAGAAAGCTATATTTTAGCTACCAAAACAATTAATATTGATGTCCATGATTTCATCTTCTAGAGAAATGCTTAATGAATATGATGTTTTTATTCAATCATGATGGAAAAAACTAATATGGATTTGCAAAAAAAATTGATATGCACCTTCACACATGGGAGAATAGCAAGTTCTGGACTTGAGATGCAGTACAATTTAGTTACCTTTTCAGCAGCTGGTAGACGTAATTCAGCTGAGATCACTGTCAAACACAAAATTGGATTGGAACTTGAAAATGAAAATGAGGACAAAAGTATATACACGAGTTGGGTCGAGTTGAAAGATTTTTAAAACCAACAACTCACATTCACATTGTAATATCTTTTTATTTGATTTTTTTAAACCTACTATGATCTATAACATTTATATTAACTGACTTTAAAAAATTAAGTGGAATAAGGTAATACAAATATGATGGATGAGTTGATCTTTGTCAACACTCCTAGATTTTTCCTTCTAAATTATTTCACGTTAAGACCCGTATTTTCTGATCCTTACCCAAAAGCATGGTCCACATCGGCCTAATAAAATAGGTTATTTTCAAAAAATAATAAATAATGAATGAAAAGATATGAGATAATCCATATTTTATTAAAAATCTGTGAACAATCATATAGAAAACAACAACAACAAAAAAATGAATCCAAATCTTTTATTAAATAAAATCTAAAGGATGAAACTGAAAATATAAAAAGAAAGGGAAGTGCTTGGAAAGCTGTATTTCAACCACAAAAAAATAATATTAATTTTCATGAGTTCATCTTCTAAAATGATGCTTAATAAATAAATATGGTGTTTTTATTTAATTATATTGGAAAAAATTGATTTGGGTCCTTTTGTTATGAGTGATTTTCAGTCCTTAAAGATATTGGAGGGTGTTTGAAATTTAAAATGAATTTATTAAAGTTTCCATAATATTTTTAAGTGAAAACAAAATATAGATTTGTTAGATCTAAAACCTCAAACCACAACTTTGAGGGATTGAAGATTAATAAAAAAAAAAATTGTCTAGTAGTCTACTATAACAAACAACATATTTTTTATTTAAAAACAAATAGTGTATGATGTGTTGTTTTCTCTATTAATAAAAAATTCAGTCAAGTGAAAAAGTCTAACCTTTTATGCTCAAGCGTACAAGAGCTTTGCACCTTTTTGGTGCAGGTCTGCCTGCTAAGGTCAAATGGCCTTTCTTTCTTTTTTAAAAAAAACTTTTGATTATTTTTTTTAATTTTGTTTTAATTAATA
>NW_011500138.1:326880-328915 GCF_000495115.2 Populus euphratica
TTTTTTATTTTTTATTTTATATAAATAAATTGTATTTATATAATACATTACAAGAACAAAAATTGTTTGTTCTCGACAACCAAAATTAACCATTAATATAAAATAAATAAAAAACATATAAAATAAAAAGAACAATGGAGGTTAATATTTGCATGTCCATGCATATTTTGTTTTTACTCGGAAAGATTATCCTTTTATTTTAGTTTATAATTAATTTATCACTTATATTTTCATTGCAGATTGGATGTAAAATTTTGAAATATAAAAAAATATCATATCATAAAAAATAAAATAAAAAACAATTAGCATTATCATTATATTCGGTATAAGAGTTCATACTTAAAACTCTACTTCGACCTTTGATTATTATTTAGTCAATTTACCAAATGAGCAACCCGGGTTATAGACTTCACTAACCTGAATTTATTTTTTTTATTTTATTAGATGATTGCAAATACAAAAATTAATTTACTATCAACCTAACACTCAAGAATATAATTCAATAAAAATCTTACATTAAATGATGGAATTAAAAAAAAAAGATACAAACAAAAGGGCCAAAAAATCTTAACCCAACTCTTTAATTAATATTTAGTCAATTTGTCAAACTCATGATGTAAGTAATGGATTTTAGTTGATCAATTTTGTTTTTTTATTTTATTATATGATAAGAAATAGGAAACTTGATTTACCATTAATTCAATAGGATAAAATTCAATGAAAATCACACACTAAATAATAGAATTTGAAAAACAAAACCAAAAGATATATATAAAATAGGAGGGTAAAAAATCTCACCCAACTCTTTGATTAATATTTAGTTAAACTTAAGACTCGAGTTATGAGCTCTATTAGTTTTATTTATTTTTTAAAATTTATTATATGATTAAAAAAATATAAAAATTGATTTAATATTAACTCAATAATAAAATATAAAATCGAATAGAAACCCATTACTAAATAATGAAATTGAATTAAGAAACTAAAGATAAAAAAAATGAGCAAGAAAAAAAAATAATGGCCATGAAAAAAAGCCCAACCGTGTTAGAATGGGCAAGAAGCCCTCATGCCCAATCCATTCATTTTATTTGACCGCGTTGAGCAGTTTTTAAAAACCCCAGCTCGCATTCAACTTATAATATCTATTTAATTAATTTTTTTAATCAATTATCATCTATAAAATTCATATTAAATGAATTTAACAAGTTAGGTCGGTAAGATAATACAAATATAAGTTGGTTTTTTTTTTTGACACTCCTAGCTTTTCCCACTAAAATATTCTGCTTCTAAATTATTTCACGTTAGGCCCGTATTTTCTAAGCCTTACATTCTCTCTAGTCCTTACTCAAAACAAAAGGGTCCACTTAATTTGCACACAGGCCTAATAAAATAGGCCAAATTTAAAAAGAAAAATTATATTTAAAAAGGAATAACAAACAAAAAAATATATATGAGATAATCTATGCCATATAAAAAATTTAATTAAAAATCCAATAAAAAAAAACAAAAAATTAAAACTCAATCTCTAAAAGCTAAAGAATGAAACTAAAAAAGCATGAGTTTAAAGATAAAAAAAAACAAACTTGATCTATCTCTTAAACTTAAGTTAATGATCCAAATTCACATTTAGAGAGATGTTAAATTCAATCTCAATTAAAAAGTTTAATTTTCAAATTAATATTAAAAATTAAGGTGGAAAAAAATTTCAATTTAAAAATTCAGTAACACAATTGCATCAATTATTGAATATATAAAGAAAACAATTATGTTATGTTCTTCGATAAAATTAAAAAAAAGTACAAACTTCTGCTGTGAAAAATAAGCAGGAACTTTAAAAGGGAGCGTATCAGTTGTCTTTCCTTTGTCCAGAACAACAAATCTATTTCCATTAGCATAGTCAAGTCTCTTTTGTTGGGAGAAATCCCAAGTCAATTTATCCTTTACTTCGAATGTAATGTATGATAAAGAAAGAATGTCTGTCAAAAGCAAAGAATGTCTGCCAAAGGTATTAGTGATATCCTAAGTTTGTGGAAGA
>NW_011502405.1:0-3282 GCF_000495115.2 Populus euphratica
TGAAACCATCAACCAAATACAAAACCTGTATATTAAAACCGTAGACACTAAACCCTCTCTTTCAAACAATTTTGAAGAAGACTTTAAAATTGATGAAATAGTAATTACCAGTGCTACTTCTGATATCTTTACAAATTTTAAACAAATTACCGTCTTAACCTAAGACCAAGAATTCATTATTGAGGCTGTCAAGAAACTTGATGATCCTTAACTCCAAATAACCTATCTAGATAAACTGTTGAAGGATTTTAACCAACCAGAACACCTACCATCTAACTCTCTAAACCGCTCTATATCACCCTTTACCAGCACCAATACCTATGACCTTACCAAGATTCTTAACAAGAAGAAGTCCAAAACTACAGTCACAATCCCAGAATTACATTATGAGATTAAAGCCTTTAAATTCAGGTTACAAAACCTAAAACAAGCTCAACAAAAAGACTCTGTCATACTACAACATCTTTTATCCAAAACTAAAAGTCAGTCTGGCACTTAGTCTAATCTATAAGATCAAACCATTGAATCCCATACATTAACTCATACACTTAAAAATATTGAACAATTCCAAATGATTTCTTGAATGTGCTAACCTAAATATCTTCCAAAAAATATTTGATTAAAATTACACTAATTCTCTCAATAGGTTTCAAATTTGACACTATTTTCTTATTTAACACAGGTGTAGTTTTGAACTGCATCAAAGAAGGCATGGTTCCAAAATAATTTTTACAAAATACCTCTGAAAAACTCTCTACTGCTAACAATTCAAAATTGCATATTGCAGGCAAAACCCAAGAGTCTATTTTCAACAAAGGGATTTCTCTTAAAACATTCTTTATTATTACAAAAGATATTAATCATACCATCATTCTTAGCACTCCATTTATCAACATGATCACTCCATATCAAGCACATCATGATTGTATTACCTCCAAAATAAATAGCATCAAAATTGTTTTCCCATTCTTAGAAAAATCCAAGATTGGAAATTTAAGTTTGATTAAAGCATACTTCATACACACCTATCTTATAAATGCATTGATTCATGGAAAATAATTCCATTTGCATAATTTACAAAATTATGTTTCCTTTTATCGCATTGACAAATAATTACAAAACTCTGATTTACAAAAGAAAATCATTGATTTTCCAAAGTAAGATTGAACAACAAATTTGTTCAGACTTATCCAATGCTTTCTCGAAAAGAAAACAACATATTGTTGATTTTTCATATGAAGATATGTTTTCATAAAAAACATATACCTATAAAAATTTCGCACCCTCATGGCGGAGTACAACGTCATGGCAACCCTCGATTGATTCGACTTTAATTTGTTTTTGTGAATAAGAGAGTCACCACCTAGTATTATGGTCACTAGGAACCCTAACTAGTCTTTCAAAGATTCTAAGGCAAGGGACTGGTTGTGTAAATAGAAGGTAATAGCACCCATAATACACCCTATCTAAGGTAAGCTGCTTGATGTTCGGTTTGCCATATCATTTCTATGGCGTTGGTGTTCTCTTAATTAGTTTTCCTATAATAGATTTGCTATGATGAATGGATTTGGGTTCAAAGTCTAAAAGCAAAAACCCTTGGCCAATATGGATCATACCTTTAGATATGTCTACCAAGTGCCAACTAGAACCAATGCTCTCTTGAAACACTATAAGAAATTCACTTAATACCAATGGCATTACCGACAGAATACTTTTTTTGGTAATTTAAGGTCACAATTACCAAGGACTTTAATCCATTTGTATGTTTGTCAGTAGATACCGATGAAAACATTCGATCGGTAGTTATCAATGGAATTACAAATGGAATGTTAAGAATTAAAAAAAAGGCAGTTCGCTGACGTGGAGGTTATTACGAGTGATTGTTACCGATGGAATAACTGAGGGATTCAAAACATCAGCCCCGTATGGTGACGTGACCGATTCATCATTTAAAAAATAACAATGAAATTGTCGAGGGATTTAAAATGGCAGCTCCATACGGTGACGTGCCCTATTTACTATTAGAGTAGTTGGCGGAATCATAGATGGAATATTTCTATCGATGAATCCATCAGTAAAAGTTAATATATCCCTACACTGTCGACCCTCTCCTCCCCTATTTCTCATTCTTCTTTTCTATCCTAACTCTCCCCCAACTGCAAACAACCAACCCCCCCAAAAAAAATCTCCTTCTTTTCAGCACAATAAGTCATATTTCTTGAAGTCTTCTCGCCACAACATCCGTGTTCTGATTTACTGATGGATTTCTATTCTTTTTTATAAGTAATTCTATCTTTTAAAATTTCAATATTTAAATGTCAATTTTATTATTGTTTAGTATATGTATTGTGTTAGTAGATGTACATGTTTTATTGTTATTTCTAAAATAAACTTGTAGTATATGAATGTATAATTTTATACTTGTTATAGTTTGTTTTAGATTTTATAAGATTGTATTTATTTATAAATTGTTGAAACTTTATTGAATTACCGAATTACATGTGTTATTTTGAAATAATTAATAGCTTGTTTAATGGATTTGTTTTAATTTATATATATGTATTAATTTGTATGGACGTTTATAATTGATAATTGATTAACATAGTTAACTAATACTTATTGTCATCATAATTTTATATAGGTTCGATATAAGTCATGGATAATCGTTCATGAATATATTGAGATTCACCCTAAGGATTGCGGAGGATGGATTATTGTAACAAGGTTTAGGGTTTTATTAATTTCGCAACATCTATTCTGACAAATTTTACTGGAGGTGATATTAAGTGTTCATGTAAGAAGAGTCAAAATAAAAAGTATCTTCATCCAAATGTTGTAACGATGCATTTTCTACATAAAAGGTTTATGGAAAATTACCAGTGTTGGTATGTACACGGAGAAGTATTTGTTAGTAAGAGGAGAATGGGAGAAAGGGTGGTTGGGTTAACTTTTAGTGCTAGCAATATGCATGAAGTGACAAATAACAACACTAATCCTTATAGGAATATAGTTATAGATGCAATGATAATGAATCAAAGTAATGTTAGTTAATGTTCAATTATAGAAGAAAAACCTAATACAGATGTAGGTATGTTCTTTTATTTGTTGAAAGATTTTGATGAACCATTACGGGATTTGACACGACTAAAAGATTGATGTCTTCTCCCAAGTGCAGGAGTGTCGAAGTAATAAATAACCCGGCAAGACCGGGGTCGAACCACAGGGAGGTTAATTGTAAAAATTATAAACAACAATTATAAAACAACAATAACAACAACAGTA
>NW_011502405.1:3467-20983 GCF_000495115.2 Populus euphratica
TACTACTACTACTACTACTACTACTACTATTATTATTATTATTATTATTATTATTATTATTACTATTGTTGTTGTTGTTATTGTTGTTTTATAATTGTTGTTTATAATTTGTACAATTAACCTCCCTGTGGTTCGACCCCGGTCTTGCCGGGTTATTTATTACTTCGACACTCCTGCACTTGGGAGAAGACATCAATCTTTTAGTCGTGTCAAGTTTTTGGCGCCGTTGCCGGGGAGGTAAGTTCTTGTATAAATTATAGTATTTATTTTATTTTCTCTTTTCACTTTTCTTGTATATAACTTTGTTTCTTTTCTTTTGTTTCTTTTTATTTTGTTTTCTTCCTCCTTCTTTTGCTTTCTTGTTCTTCTTTTTATTTTATTCCTACACGTGCATGAGAGTGTGGTCACGTACATCAAGTGGTAGACTTTGTAGGGTATCCTCATCATTTTCAGAAAATATGGCCGAAGAAGATAATCAATCACTTCATAATGAGAATAATGAGAATAACCGTGCTAGAACACTTAGAGACCACATGAATCCCACAAGAACAAGTGCACCATCATGCATAGTTTTTCCTCCTGATGCATCTCATTTTAATTTTAAACCAGGTATTATTCAACTTTTACCTTCTTTTCATGGTTTGGAATTGGAAAATCCATACTTGCATTTAAGGGAATTTGAGGAGGTCTGCAACACATATAATAATTTAAATTGTAGCATGAACACCATTAGATTAAAGCTTTTTCCTTTTTCATTAAAAGATAAAGCTAAAACATGGCTACAAAATTTAAGACCAGGATCCATTCGTGCTTGGGATGAAATGCAACAACAGTTTTTAAAGAAGTTTTTTCCATCTCATAGAACAAACTCTTTCAAGAGACAAA
The DNA here is from genome assembly GCF_000495115.2 of Populus euphratica. Taxonomy (NCBI): domain Eukaryota; kingdom Viridiplantae; phylum Streptophyta; class Magnoliopsida; order Malpighiales; family Salicaceae; genus Populus; species Populus euphratica. The sequence goes on from NW_011502405.1 coordinate 4,353, forward strand.
TCACCACTTTCACTCAAAAACCAGGAGAAACATTTTACCAATGTTGGGATAGGTATCGAGACTTGCTTAGTACTTGCCCTCATCATGGTTTTGAAACATGGAGATTGGTTTCACATTTCTATGAAGGGTTAACACCTAAAGATAGGCAAATGGTTGAATTGATGTGCAATGGAACTTTTGAAGATAAAGACCCTGATGAAGCAATGGAGTACTTAGACTTGTTAGCTGAAAATGCTCAAAATTGGGACACCGCGGGTACTTGTGAGGCACCGAGTAAAACTCAACCTCATACATCTAGTGGAGGTATGTACAACCTTAGGGAAGATCATGACCTTCAAGCCAAGTTTGCATCTTTAGCTAGAAAAGTCGAGGCACTAGAATTGAAAAAGAGTGGTCAATTAAAATCTGTTGAAAACATTGTGTGTCAAATCTGTGAAACAAATGAACACTCAACCAACGATTGTCCAACCTTGCCTTCTTTTAAAGAATGTCTCCATGAACAAGCCCATGCTTTAAACAGTTTTCAAAGGGCCAACCACAACCCATACTCCCAAACATACAACCCTGGTTGGAGGAATCACCCAAATTTCAGTTGGAAGAGTGACAATGCACAAACTTCACAACCACCGTTTCAAGCACACCATAATTTCCAAAATTCTCATGGATATGCACCTCCTTATGCTCCACCTCCTAGAAGAAATCTTGAGGAAACATTGCATGCATTCATTGAAAAGCAAGAGACAATCAATACTCAACTTGCTCAAAACATGACAGATTTTAAAGATACTCTTGCAAAATTAACATCTGCTCTCAGTTTCCAAGAGAAAGGTAAGTTTCCATCTCAAACACAACAAAATCCCAAAGGGCAATACAATGCAAATGCAAGTAGTTCCGGAAGCCAACACATGGATCAAGTCAAATCAGTCACTACTCTGCGCAGTGGTAAGGTTATTGAAAAACCCTCTCTTGAACCTTATGAGAAAGATGATGAGTCAATCTTTGAGGGTAAGGAAGGGGTTGAATCTGAAAATTGCAAAGAAACGACTGATTCACCGCCAGCACTTCCATTTCCTCAAGCCATGACCAAACAAAGGAAAGTCAATCACAATTCTGAAATTTATGAAATTTTCAAACAGGTAAGGATCAATATACCTTTGCTGGATGCTATTAAACAGGTTCCTTCCTATGCTAAATTTTTGAAAGATCTATGCACTGTGAAGAGGAAACTGAATGTGAAAAAGAAAGCCTTTCTAGCCGAACAAGTAAGTGCTATTCTTCAGAATAATAATGCTTTGAAATATAAAGACCCTGGTTGTCCTACAATTTCTTGCTTTATTGGAGAGCATAAAATTGAAAGAGCCTTACTTGATCTTGGTGCTAGTGTGAATTTACTTCCATATTCAGTTTTTCAGAGTCTCAATCTAGGTGAGTTAAAACCAACTTCTATATCTCTTTTACTTGCCGATAGATCTGTAAAAGTGCCTAGAGGAATAATTGAAGATGTGTTAGTACAAGTCGATAAATTCATTTATCCTGTGGATTTTATTGTCTTGGACACAGAACCTGTTGAAGCATGTAATTCATTTCCTGTTATTTTAGGACGTCCGTTTCTTGCAACCTCTAACGCATTGATTAATTGTAGGAATGGACTGATGAAGCTATCATTTGGAAACATGACATTGGAGATGAATATTTTCAACATTTGCAAGCAACCTGGAGATGATAATGATTTACAAGAAGTAGATCATATTGATGAATTAGTTTATGATCAACTTGAATCTACTTTAAGTAAAAATGAATTGGATGAAACTGAAGATTTGCAAATGGTTTATTCTGAGGAAGAAATCACGAATGAAACAAGCACCGAAAATGTTGATGCGAATCTTTTGTCAACAGTGACAACAGATTCGACATCTGACATCACACCAATCGATGATTACTTTCCTAACAAATCCTTACTTTCTCTTAGTTCAATGCCTTGGTATGATAAAAATATTAATTTTCTTGCTTTAGGAGATTTGCTAGCTGATTGGAGTACCCAAGACAAAGAAAAGTTTTTGAACGAAGTGAAGAGCTTTTATTGTGATGACCCTAACTTATTCAAATATTGTCCTGATCAAATATTTCAAAGATTCATTCCCGACAATGAGGTAAGTAGTGTCATTAAACTTTGTCATTCTGAAGCATGTGGAAGTTATTTCTCGTCAAAAAAGACTGCTGCAAAAATCTTTCAAAATGGATTTTATTGGCCCACCATGTTCAAGGACACACATGCATTCTGCAAAACTTGTGAAAATTGTCAAAAAATTGACACTGGTCAAAAAGTTTTGTTTTATGATTCTCAACTCTATGCATTCCCTAAAGAGCTAAGATTAAGATGGACCAATCCTTATGGGGCCTGTGATATTGAGAATTCAATGAATGACAATGATTTTAAGGAAAATGGACATCGTTTGAAAGCTTACTTTGATAATTTTCCTAGTGAAAATGAATCAGCTGGTTTGAATGATCTTGTAGATAAAGGTTGATTATTTTGTTTTTCTCACATTGTTTTTGTGTTTCTTTTTGAGTGATTTTTGCTAGTTTCTCTCACCCCGGTCAAATGGCGGATAACGGTACTCCGTGACTTAAGTCGGTTCTTTCAGTTTCCCACAATAACTGATATTTGTGTATATATTTGTGCAATTCTTTGAATCTCTCTTCTAATTCTCATTTGAAAATGGACACTAATCTTGAAAAATTGAAAAAGTATTTTCCCGCTCTGCCTCAGAATGCGATTACAAAAATTTACCGTGCTAGATGTGCAAGATTGAGATTGTTAATGAATCATGGAATTCCTGAAGATATTCGTTGGTTGATTGAAGCAAAGGTCCGATTATCAGGTGAGTCCTCTAATTTCTTTATTTCACACATGCCTGGAACAGGTAAAAGCACTTTTGCAAAGAAACGTCGTGCAAAACGACTAGAAGTCTGTCATCGATGTGCTAGATGGACTTGTAATACACAATGTCGTTCTTTAGGAATGGTATCTATAAACCGTGAAGATAAAATACAATTCATTAAGGATGGCCTGAGTAAGGAGTCTTTAGATAATCTTCTATTGACTCTTGAGACGCATCCTAGTGGAGATGTGCATCGTGCAATTCATGATTTATGGCCACTATTTCATAAAGAACATGATCGACTTAGTCTTGGGAATCTGACTAAAAAAGACCCTGTTTGCCAGTTTTTAAGAAAACTGGATGGGAAGCCTATCCCCGACCCATAGAGGGCGTTTAAGCCGTTCTTGGACGTAAAACCAAGGGAAGATGTGAGCCACAATCACAACTACCTGTACATACACATGTTTTTTTTCAAAAGTAAATAAATAAATAAAAAGAGAGAGAGAGTGTGTGAGACTCTAGCTGGCCTACATATAGATGTTATGATTGCCTTTCTAATTTCTCATCTATAAAACCCTCTTTTCCTTCCTTTCATTTCTACTCAACCCATACATTTAACAAATACAGAAGTGTGTAGAAATGGCAAGTTCCTCAGGTCATCAAATAAGAAATATTTGTGTTTTCGGTGGATCTAGTCCTGGGAAAGAAAAGGAGTTTTTAGAATCAGCAAATCATCTTGGTTAGGTGCTAGCTGAGAGAAAGATTCATTTAGTGTATGGGGGAGGCAGTCTTGGGTTAATGGGAGGTGTGTCAATAGCTGCATTTTTAGGAGGTAGTCAAGTTTTGGGGGTCGTCCCTGAAGCTTTGGCACAAGGGGACATCATTGGAAAAACAATTGGAGAGGAACTTCAGGTCTCCACAATGTCGGCTCGAATGAATGCAATGTTTAACCATGCTGATGCTTTCATTGCTTTACCAGGTGGTCTAGGCACATTGGAAGAGATCTTTCATATTTCCTCTTGGGCTCAATTGCACATTCACCATAAACCCATAGGTTTGTTAAATGTTAATGGTTATTATGATAAGTTGTTGTCTTTTCTTGATCATGCTGTGGAACAGGAATTTCTAACATCTTCTGCACGACAAATCATAATCTCTGCTGCTACTGCTGAACAGTTGATTGACCAACTACAATCTTTCATTCCTGTGATTGATCCTTCCATGAGTCGCATAAATTGGTCATCTACGGGAAGCCGTAAAAAGCTTAGATTGGATTTGAGCCTTCATTTGTGAATTTTTGTGTCTTTTGGTTTTATTATTATGTTTTGTTATTTCTTATTTTTGTTTTAGTGTGTTTCAGGTTTTGTCAGTGTTCGTTATTTCAGGTGATATCTTTTATACTCTATCTTTCTACCTTAGAACATTGAGGACAATGTCTCGTTTTGGTTGGGGGGAGAGGGTAGTAGTTGATAAAAAAAAATTGTTTTTCATTTCATAAAGCATGTGCATAATTGTTGTTACTAGGATGGCAGAGTAAAGGAGTTCTTTTGTTAAAGTGACTCTTGAGACGCATCTTAGTAACCATTCTTAACAAGGTCTATTATAATACTTCCTGAAATATTCAGGTTTACAAACTCTCGTATTGTTACCACTTAATTCTGCTCATATACTTATTTAACATGTATTCTTAAACCTTAATTTACACACACACACTTTAACATATGATTGTGGGTTGCATATTGGATTATTACATTATTTATGTTCTTTTGTTAAAGGTAACAACTAAGGGAAAGGGATTGTATATAATTAAAAAAAAAACATGAAAAAAAAGAAAGAAAAAAAAAAGAAAAAAAAGAAGAAAAAAAAATGATGATAATAAAAATGTAGATAAGTTTGGTTTCGTAGCCTCCCTAACCTAAGCAATTAAGCCCGAAGGGGTGTTTTAACACCTAATACCCTAAAGTCAACTGACTTGGGAGCTATTGGCCCAACGCTTGTTACATGGGTTGAGGAGAAAAGCTTAAGGGAATCAAACATTGCACTATCTACATATCAGTATCTGCGACCCGAGTTACTAAGCTCGTAGGGGTGTCTTAACACCTAATGCCCTAAGACCAACTGGTCTGGGAGTCATTAGCTGAAAGCTCGTTACATGGGTTAAAGATGCATGATGTTTTTAAATTATATGTATATAGATTTTTAAAAAAGAAAAAAAGAAAAAAAAAGACAAAAATAATAATCCCAACCCAAGGAAGTTAACCTTAAACATTAGAACAAAAATTTTGTTTTCTTCCAAGAAAAGCCCCATAATTATGTGTTGATACATTGAGCACAAAAGAAAGGTTTATTAATATCTTGTTAAGAGGTATTGAGCAGATATATAAATTTAATGAGAGTTTGTTTATCTGGATAGATTAATGGAAGTTAAATGATGAATACCTTGCTTTGTGGAATTTGCAAATTGTTTTTCTATTTTACGCTTTGATTACTAGGGACTAGTAATAAGCTGGTTGGGGGGTGTGATTAGTACTTAAAAGTGCATTTTTATCATGGTTTTATATCATCATTTTGCACTTGAAGTATCAATAACTCCTTAACCAAAGCATGTTTTATAATAATATATCTAATAATATAAGATACCTTTAATTTGTGGTAAATGTCTATTTTTAATGCAGGTCTATCACATAAATGAAAGGATTGATTGATGACTTGAAGAACTTAAATTGCATGGATAAAGAGATGGTCAAACTTAGAGAAGAGATGTCGGTGCAATCCAAACCGGAACACTGTTCGGTAAATGGGTCATATCTGGAGCTATATATCTCAGATTTAGGTCCAATTTATATGGATGGAAAGGTAAGACATAGGCCTACAACTTTCATATGGAGCCCAAGATCTAAAAAGGCCATTATCAAGTCCAAATTGTAGCAACAACAAAGAAGCCCGAATCTGTCTTCCAGCCCGAGCACTGTTCGGTATTTTGGCCATATCTGGAGTTCTAGAAGTCCAAATGAGCTGAATTTTTTACACAAGAAAGCTGAGACAATTGCCTACAACTTTCATGTTTGCACCTGGCTCCAGTTTTGACGTTATCAATGACGTTTTGGGCAGACAAGAGAAGATAAGGATTGTCACCAAGTCAAAAGTTGGCCACCCACTTATCAATTAGTCATCAAATCAATAGTTCTCAATTTTGGCCTATAAAAGGAGGCATTTGCCATGCATTTAGGCATCTTGGTTTCCAGATCAAGATCATTCTCTTCCTTTCTCTCTTTGTATTTTTTATGCTTTGTTTTCATTAATATTAAGTTTATGCCTTTCATTTCCTTTCCTTTACTTAGTTAACTTTTATGTTCTTATTTTGTTTATCTATTTTGCTTTCTTTCATTATGTCTAGCTAAGTTAGTTATGTCAAGGTGAAAAGGTTACACTAATGGTGTAAGAATAAGTATAGTGTAAACTTAATATGGACTTTAATGTTTGATACTAACATGTTTTATATTTGTTATCTTGTTCACTCTTTAATACTTTGCTTGTTAAATGATTAATCTTGATTTATGTTGTATAACATTTGGTACAACAAATGCTTGGCACTTTCATAGCCCATAATGTATGGTATAACCGACACCTGAGCTATGAAAGGAACTTGATTTGTTGTTAACATAAGTTATAATCATGAATGTTTGACGAGATTTACAAGTATTAGCATTAATTGAATAAGATGACTAATGTAATCATGTTAACAATATATAATCTGATTGGAACCTCCTTTGTGTGTGGTTTCCAATTCAATAATAAGAGTTTATACTATACTTGTTTGATATACCATTAGTGGAACCTCTAACCTTGACATTTGTTATTATTATTGTTTAATCCTTACATTAATATTTCATCTCTAAGTTGTCATCATCATCATCTTCTTCTTCTTCTCTTTCTTTATTATTACTACTACTACTACTACTACTATTATTATTAGTATTATTATTGCTTCTATTATTATTGTTGTTGTTTATAATTATTTTTTATAATTGTTGTTTATAATTTGTATAATTAACCTCCCTGTGGTTCGACCCTGGTCTTGCCGGGTTATTTATTACTTCGACACTCCTGCACTTGGGAGAAGACATCAATCTTTTCGTCGTGTCATTCACCATCAAGTTAAATCACAAGTTGAGTGAGGCCGGATATGACAAGATTATTAAATGGGTGAGAGGCATTTTATTTGAAGGGAACAGGCTAAAAGAAAACTTATATACTGCAAAGTCCATGATGAAACCCTTCGGTTTAGGATATCAGAAAATTAACATGTGCCCTAACTTTTGCATGTTATACTATCTTGAAAATACTGAGATGACCGAGTGCATGACATGCGGGCATTACTGTTACAAACCCAAAACTGGTTGAGGAAAGACTCTAATGGCATATAAAAAACTTAAATACTTTACAATCACAGCTAAACTGCAGAGGTTCTTCATGTCACCAAGGATTGCTGAGCACATAACATAACACCAATCACATGATGCGGTTGATGGAGTAATGGTACATCATTCTGACGGCGAAGTGTGGAAACACTTTAATAGTGTGCATCCTCACTTTTCAGCTAAATTAAGGAACATACATATTGGGTTGTGTATAGATAGATTCAACCCATTCAGGTCATTTACTGCTCTTTATTCTTGTTGGCTAGTCATACTAACGATTTATAACTTGCCACTAGGGATATGTATGAGGCTGGAGTTCATGTTTTTATCTATGGTCATACTAGGTCTAAGCACCCCAGGGCAGAATATAAATGTTTGTCTTTGACTATTGATTGATTAGTTCACGCAGTTGTGATCCTCCGGATCTTTGACTTATGATATATTGAGGAAACAAAATTTCCTTATGAGGGCAGCTGATTAGTACTTAAAAGTGCATTTTTATCAAGGTTTTATATCATCATTTTGCACTTGAAGTATCAATAACTCCTTAACTAAAGCATGTTTTATAATAACATATCTAATAATATACACCATACAAACTTCACAACCACCGTTTCAAACACACCATAATTTCCAAAATTCTCATGGATATGCGCCTCTTTATGCTCCACCTCATAGAAGAAATCTTAAGGAAACATTACATGCATTTATTGAAAAGCAAGAGACAATCAATTCTCAACTTTCTCAAAGCATGATAGATTTTAAAGACACTTTTGCAAAATTGACATCTGCTCTCAGTTTCCAAGAGAAAGGTAAGTTTCCATCTCAACCACAACAAAATCCCAAGGGGCAATACAATGCAAATGCAAATAGTTCTGGAAGCCAACAAATGGATCAAGTCAAATTAGTCACTACTCTTCGCAGTGGTAAGGTTATCAAAAAACCCACTCTTAAACCTTGTGAGAAAGATGATGAGTCAATCTGTGAGGGTAAGGAAGGGGATGAATCTGAAAATTGCAAAGAAACGACTGATTCTCCGCCAGCACTTCCATTTCCTCAAGCCATGACCAAACAAAGAAAAGTCAATCACAACTCTGAAATTTTTGAAATTTTCAAACAGGTAAGGATCAATATACCTTTGTTGGATGCTATTAAACAGGTTCCTTCCTATGCTAAATTTTTGAAAGATCTATGCACTGTGAAGAGGAAACTGAATGTGAAAAAGAAAGCCTTTTTAGCCGAACAAGTAAGTGTCATTCTTCTAAACAATAATGCTTTGAAATATAAAGACCCTAGTTGTCCTATAATTTCTTGCTTTATTAGAGAACATAAAATTAAAAGAGCCTTACTTGATCTTAGAGCTAGTGTGAATTTACTTCCATATTCACTTTTTCAAAGTCTCAATCTAGGTGAGTTAAAACCAACTTCTGTAACTCTTTTACTTGCCGATAGATTTGTAAAAGTGCCTAGAGGAATAATTAAAGATGGTTAGTACAAGTCAATAAATTCATTTATCCTCTGGATTTTATTGTCTTAGACACACAACCTGTTGAAGTATGTAATTCATTCCCTATTATTTTAGGACATCCGTTTCTTGCAACTTCTAATGCATTGATTAATTGTAGGAATAGACAGATGAAGCTATCTTTTAGAAACATGATATTAGATATGAATATTTTCAACATTTGCAAATAACCTGGAGATAATAATGATTCACAGGAAGTAGAACTTATAGATGAATTAGTTTATGATTAATTTGAATCTACCATGAGTAAAACAGAGTTTGATGAATCTGAAGATATGCAAATGATTTATTCTTAGGAAGAAATCACAGATGACAATGTTTTTGAACGAAGTGAAGAACTTTTATTGGGATGAACCTAACTTATTCAAATATTTTCCTTATCAAATATTTCAAAGATGCATTCCTGACAATGAGGTAAGTAGTGTCATTCAACATTGTCATTCTGAAGCATGTGGGAGTTATTTCTTGTAAAAAAAAACAGCTACAAAAATCTTTCAAAATGGATTTTATTAGCCCACCATATTCAAGGACATGCATGCATTCTGCAAAACTTGTGAAAATTATCAAAAAGTTTATATTGGTCAAAAAGTTTTGTTTTATAATTCTCAACTCCATTTATTCCCTAGAGAGCTAATATCAAGATGGGGCAGTCGATTTGTTGAGAAACATGTGTATCCTTATGGAGCCTTTGATATTGAGAATGCAAAGAATGACAATGTTTTTAAGATAAATGGACACCGTTTGAAAGCTTATTTTGATAATTTTCTTAGTGAAAATGAATCATCTGGTTTGAATGATCTTGTAGATAAAGGTTGATTATTTTGTTTTTCTCATATTATTTTTGTGTTTTGTTTTTTTTTTATGACTCTTGGTTTGCTAGTCTCTCTCACCCTGGTTAAATAGTGGATAATGGTACTCCGTGACTCTTAAGTCGATTCTTTCAATTTCCCATGATAACTAATATTTGTGTATATATTTGTTTAATTCCTTGTTCCTTCTCTTCTCTTTCCATCTCTTTTCCATTTCTCATCTTAAAAAATGGACACCACTGTTGAAAAATTAAAAAAGTATTTTCCTGCTTTGCCTCAAAATATGATTACAAAAATTTACTAAGCTAGGTATGCATGATTAAAGTTATTAATAAACCATCAAATTCTTGAAGAGATTCGCTGGTTAATTGAAGCAAAGGTCTAATTATCAGGTGAGTCTTTCAATTCTTTCATTTCACACATGCTTGGAACAGGTAAAACCACTTTTACAAAGAAACGTTGTGCAAAACGACTAAAAGTCTGCCATCGATGTGCTAGATGGACTTGCAATGTATAATGTCGTTCTTTAGGAATGGTATCTGTAAACGATGGAGATAAAATACTATTCATTAAGGATGGTCTAAGTAAAGAGTCTTTAGATAATCTTTTATTGACTTTTGAGATGCATCCTAGTGGAGATGTACATTGTGCAATTGATGATTTATAGCCGCTATTCCATAAAGAACATGCTCAATATAGTGTTGAGAATCTGACTAAAAAAGACCATGTTTATCAGTTTTTAAGAAAACTAGATGGGAAGCCTATCCCCGACCTATAGAGGGCGTTTAAGCCATTCTTGGATGTAAAACCAAGTGAAGATGTGAGTCATAATCACAACTGTGATTTGAGTATTAGTTTGTAAAAACTTTTGTTTTTTGGTTTTATTAATAACATAATATTTGTGTTTTATTGTTTCTTATATTTGTTTAAGTGTGTTTCAAGTTTGTCAATATTCATTATTTTAGGTGATGTCTTCTATACTCTATCTTTCTATCTTAGAACATTGAGGACAATATCTCGTTTTGGTTGGGGGGAGAGGGTAGTAGTTGACAAAAAAAATAACTAACTATGTTTTCTATTTCATAAATCATGTGCAAAATTGTTGTTACTAGGATGATAGAGTAAAGGAGCTCTTTTGTTAAATGACTCTAAAGACGCATCTTAGTAACCATTCTTAATAAGGTCTATCATAATACTTCTTGAAATATTCTAGTTTATAAACTCTCACATTGTTATTACTTAATTCTGCTCATATGCTCATTAACATGTATTCTTAAACCTCAATTTTCACACACACACTTTAACATATGATTGTGGGTTGCACATTGGATTATTACATTATTTATGTTTTTTTGTTAAAGGTAACAACTAAGGGAAAGGGATAATATATAATTTGAAAAAAAATAATAAAAAGAAAAAAATAAAAAAATAAAATGATGATAATAAAAATTTAGATAAGTTTGAATTCGTAGCCTCCCTAACCTAAGCAATTAAGCTCGAATGGGTGTTTTAACACCTAACACCCTAAAGACAACTGACTTGGGAGCTATTGGTCCAACGCTTGTTACATGGGTTAAGGAGAAAAGTTAAAGGAAATCAAACATTGCACTATCTATGTATCAGTATTGGCAACCTGAGTTACTAAGCTCGTAGAGGTGTCTCAACACCCCCCTAAGACCAACTGGTCAGGGAGTCATTAGCCAAAAGCTTAGTACATGCATTAAAGATGCATAGTGTTTTAAGTTATATGTATATATATTAAAAAAATAAGAGAAAAAAATAAAAAATAATGATCCTAACCCAAGGAAGTTAACCTTAAACATTAGAACAAAATTTTTTTTTTCTTTCAAGAAAAGCCCCATAACTATGTGTTGATATAATAAGCACAAAAGAAATGTTTATTAATATCTTGTTTAAAAGGTATTAAGTAGATATATAAATTTAATAAGAGTTTGTTTATCTGGATAGATTAATGGAAGTTGAATGATGAATACCTTGCTTTGTGGAATTTGCAAATTATTTTTCTATTTTAATGCTTTGATTACTAGGGACTAGTAATAAGCTGGTTGGGGGTGTGTGATTAGTACTTAAAAGTGTATTTTTATCAAGGTTTTATATTATTATTTTGCACTTGAAGTATTAATAACTCCTTAACTAAAACATATTTTATAATAACATATTTAATAATATAAGATACCTTTAATTTGTAGTAAATGTTCATTTTAAATGCAGGCCTATCACATAAATAAAAGGATTAATTGATGAATTTAAGAACTGAAATTGAAAGGACAAAGAGATGACCAAACTTAGACAAGAGATGTTATTGCAATCCAAACCGGAATACTGTTCAGTAATTGGGTCATATCTAGAGCTGTAGATCTCGAATTTAAGTCTATTTTATATAGATGGAAATCTAAGATATAGATCTACAACTCTTATATGGAGCCCAAGATTTAAAAAGACCATTTTCAAGTTTAAATTCTAGTAACAACAAAGAAGTCTGAATCTATCCTACAACCCGTGTACTGTTTAGCGTTTGACCCATATCTAAAGTTCTAGAAGTCCAAATGACCTTTATTTTTTTTCCTAGAAAGCTGAGATAATTTCCTACAATTTCATGTTCAAATGGTTTCAATTTTGACGTTATCAATGACGTTTTGGGCAGACAAGAGAAGATAAGGATTGTCACCAAGTCAAGAGTTGACAACCCACTCATCAATTAGTCATCAAATCAATAATTCCTAATTTTGGCCTATAAAAGGAGGCATTTGCCATGCATTTAGGCATCTTGGTCTCCAGATCAAGATCATGCTCTTGCTTTCTTTCTTTGTATTTTTTGTAATGTTTATGCTTTGCTATCATTAATATTAAGTTCATGCCTTTCATTTACTTTCCTTTACTTAGTTAACTTTTATCTTATTTATATTATTATTTTGTTTATTTATTTTTCTTTCTTTCATTATGTTTAGTAAGTTTATTATGTCAAGGTGAAAAGGTTACACTAATGGTGTAAGAATAAGTATAATGTAAACTCAATATGGACTTTAATGTTTGATACTAACATGCTTTGTATTTGTTATCTTGTTCACTCTTTAATAATTTGCTTGTTAAATGACTAATCTAGATTTATGTTGTATAACACTAGGTACAACAAATGCTTGACACTTTCATAGCCCATAATGTATGGTATAACCGACACCTGAGCTATGCAAGGAACTTGATTTGTTGTTAACATAAGTTATAAGCATGGATGCCTGACAATATTTACAAGTATTAGCATTAATCGAATAAGATAACTAATGTAATCATGTTAACAATTTATAATCTGATTGGAATCTCCTTTATGTGTGGTTTCCAATGGAATAATAAGAGTTTATACTATACTTGTTTGACATACCATTAGTGGAACCTTTAACCTTGACATTTATTGTTATCATTATTTAATCCTTACATTAATATTCCATCTCAAAGTTCTCATCATCATCTTCTTCTTCTTCTCCTTTTTTTTCTTTATTATTATTATTATTATTACTACTACTACTACTACTAATACTATTATTATTATTATTATTATTATTAGTACTACTACTACTACTACTACTACTACTTATTATTGTTATTATTGTTATTATTATTGTTGTTGTATTATTATCATCTATAATTTATACAAATAACCTCCATATGGTTTGACCTCAGTCTTACCGGGTTATTTATTACTTCGATACTTCTGCACTTGAAAAAAAACATCAATCTTTTGGTCGTGTCAAGTTTTTGGTACCGTTGTCTGGGAGCTTCCTTATTGGAAGACTAATCTTCTCCACCATAACCTTGACATCATACACATTAAAAATAACATGTTTGAGAACATTTTCAACACCATTATGGATATGAAAGGGAAGAAAAAGGACAACATCAAGGCTAGATTGGATGTAGCTTTGTTCTATAACCATAAAAATATGGAGTTGGTTTGTAATGAGTCATGGGTCGTAAAACTAAGAGCAAGCTTTGTGTTAGAGAAAAACGCACACCTACTAGTCTATAAATGGCTTAAGAGTCTGCGTTTTCTCAATGGACATGCCTCGAACATATTAAGGCAGATTAATATGAAGGAATGCAAATTGTATGGAATGAAGAGTCATGACTGCCACGTGTTTATATAAACACTCATCCCATTCGCTTTTTGTAATTTGTTGCCAAAGGGGATATGGGATGCACTCACGGAGATCAATCATTTCTTTAGAGATTTATGCTCCAGCATGTTGAATGTTGATCACATTGAGAGGCTTGAAACAAATATCATCGAGACACTATGCAAACTTGAGATGATATTCCCTCCATCATTTTTTGACCTAATAGAGCATCTTCCCATACATCTACCATTCGAGGCAAAAGTTAGAGGACTGATCAAGTATAGATAGATGTACCCATTCAAATGGTTAAATATTACAATTGCAATGTGATTCATATATAAAAGTATTTTCTTTGTTTTTCTTCATTGAAAATATTTGATTAATTTAATGTAGTTACTTGTTCAATCTCAAGAAAAAGGTTAAGAACAAGGCGTATGTTGAGGCTTTGATATGTAAGACCTATATTATTGAGAAGATCTTAACATTTTATCTCGTACTATTTCGAACCTCATCTGAGAACAATAATCAATCGCGTTCCACTGTGTAATAATGGCGATGAAGTGCCTTCTAGTGGGAACTTGTCAATATTCTCCAATCCTGGACGATCCATACCTAAAAATATCATAAAAGGAAGATATTTGTCAGAAATAGAGTTCAAACAAGCACACAATTATATTGTATTTAACTATAATGAGTTGAGACCTTTTATTTAGTAAGAGTATATATGTGTAATACTAATTAAACTTTGTCAATAATATACTGTTAATTATATATTGTAGTATATTACACTTATTATCACTTGTAGGCAACATCGGCAAAATTTGTTGTCTAAATTTGTTGTCCAATAACTCACAATGGACTGAAAACACATGTAAGCACCATCATAAACTTATTCTCACTTGCAAAATTATTGTATGCATGCCATTACATGATTCTTATTTATTGTTCATTAATGTACATTATATACAAGGTTTATCAAGTGAGAAGAAATGCTGCTAAATCATTGTCTTCACTAAGCCTTAGCCCTAAAAGAAAAGTTAAGTGCTACAACATGTATTTTGTCAATGGATATCTTTTCCATATTGAATAATATGGTCATGGAAGAAAGACATAGTAGTGAGTTAGAAGTTGACTACTATGGTATATTAGAAGATGACATTGAATTGGAATATCATAATGAGCAGAAATAATGTTTTTATTCAAATGCTATTAGGATAACATGACTAACAAAGGAATCAGACTTGATCCACACTATGGTCTGGTCGAAATCAACTCAAAAGCTAAACTCCACAACATAAACAATGTTTTTTTAAACAAAGCAATGTTAATAAGTTTATTACACATACGCCCTTTCTTTTAGAAAGGATCGATCAATAGTGGATTGGTTGTCCATTTTGAAAACAAAACCCAAGGGTCATGTCGAGCTTGCTCAGGATGAGAACGAAGACATAAGTGTGTGAGATGAAGTCTTTCAAGTTAGTGAGTTAGTTGAACCATATTGAGTCGCTCCTTCAATTGACTTGGAAGAAAATTCAAATTTTCATGTTTTTAATGATAGTCTTGTTGATGTTGACACAGAGGAGTTGAATGTCGTTTTAAGCTCTAGCGGACAAATAAATGTCGATGAGGATGATTATATCTGTATTGAAAATTGTGATGAAGGTGATGACTATTCAATTAAAGATGAAGAAGAAGACAATTTTGACTAACTATCTTAATAAAGCTGATGCAAATCAGGGAACAGGACCTCCTATAGTTTTGTGATCAAAGCACACATCAGCATGAGAGCTGCTGCAATTTTGTTATTTTCTGTTATTACATTTTTTTTCTAGTTTACTACTTTCCTAGGTGGATTTGGAAACCTATTCTATTATTGTTTTCCTAGTTTATTATTTTCCTAGTTGGAATCGAAAACTGTATTAGTATTTAAAGGAGCATGCAAATAATATGAAGGACAGTTTATTTTTGGCCATCCTATGACTTTGAGTTGAGTTTTCCTGGGAGTGATTCCAACACAGAGAGATTCTATGATAGTCCCTATTCTTGGTTTCTAGCGTGAGGTTGCTCCAAGATATCATTGTCACCAATTTGGTATAAGAGCTTTAGTGTGGTTACCTGGTTCCATTCATTGCAGTGTTTTTTGTCCATGCCTGTAACCCGTAGTGGTACTTCGTACGCCATGACAACCAACCAAAACCTGAACAACCCAAATCCACCTAACCAAAACCCAAACAACTCAAACTCAACTAGCCAACACCCGAATAACACAAACAATCCAAACTCAGGCCATCAAAACCCAAACACCAAAGACATAGATCAACCTTAGCTATAATACCTGGTTGATCAGATCGCCACAGTAATAGAGCAACTTATTCATTGACTAGATATCATGGAGGAGTGCTGTGCTCGAGAGAAGTATGGTCCCTTTAATCAGCGAGGGCGTAAAGTAGTTCATAAAGAGAGGTTGGGCAATAGTGATGGAGATGCTTATAAGGAAGAAGAAGGAAATCAAGAGTTTGAGGATCATGAACCTCGAGTTCAACATTATAAGCGAAATATGCAAAGAGGACATGCAAATGTTTATGCAGGTTATCAAACTCTTGATGAATTGACCAAAAGAATGAATGTCAATATTCCATATTTTTTTAGAAAACTAGAACCCAATGCTTTTGAAGATTGGTTAACAACTATCGAGGATTACTTCGATTGGTTTGTTGTTTCAAATGATAGGTAGGTTCATTATGTTCGAATGAAATTAAAGGGCCATGCAATACATGGTGGGGGAGTATGGAAGAACAATTACACTGAACACGACGACCAACAATTTCTAATTGGGAAAAGATGAAAGAGAGGCTAAAAGAAAA
>NW_011502411.1:0-11009 GCF_000495115.2 Populus euphratica
GGGAGAAGACATCAATCTTTTAGTCGTGTCACTCATCAAGCATTCATGATTATAACTTCTGTTAACAACAAATCAAGTTTCTTTCATAGCTCAGGTATCAGTTATACCATACAGTATGGGCTATGAAAGTGTCAAGCATTTATTGTACCAAGTGTTATACAACATAAATCAAGATTAGTCATTTAACAAGTAAAGTATTAAAGAGTAAACAAGATAACAAATACAAAACATGTTAGTATCAAACATTAAAGTCCATATTAAGTTTACACTATACTTATTCTTACCCCATTAGTGTAACCTTTTCACCTTGACATAATAAACTTAACTAGACATAATGAAAGAAAGAAAATAAATAAACAAAATAAGAACATAAATAAGATAAGAGTTAACTAAGTAAATGAAAGGAA
This sequence comes from Populus euphratica, assembly GCF_000495115.2. Lineage (NCBI taxonomy): Eukaryota > Viridiplantae > Streptophyta > Magnoliopsida > Malpighiales > Salicaceae > Populus > Populus euphratica. Next base: position 408 of record NW_011502411.1, read on the forward strand.
ATGAAAGGCATAAACTTGATATTAATGAAAGCAAAGTATAAAAATTACAAAAAATACAAAGAGAGAAAGCAAGAGCATGATCTTGATCTGGAAACCAAGATGCCTAAATGCATGCCAAATGCCTCTTTTGATAGGCCAAAATTAGGAACTATTGATTTGATGACTAATTGATGAGTGGGTGACCAACTCTTGACTTGGTGACAATCCTTATCTTCTCTTGTCTACCAAAACATCATTGATAACATTAAAATTGGAACCACTTGAAAACATGAAAGTTGTAGGCAATTGTCTAAGCTTTCTTGTGTAAAAAATTCAGATCATTTGGACTTCTAGAACTCCAGATATGGGCCAAACACTGAACAGTGCTAACTTCTTGTTGTGGCTACAATTTGGACTTGAAAATGGAAAGTTGTAGGCCTATGTCTTACCTTTCCATCCATATAAATTAGACCTAAATCTGAGATCTACAGCTCCAGACATTCCCCAATTACCACACAGTGTTCCGGTTTGGATTGCACCAACATCTATTTTCTAAGTTTGACCATCTCATTGTCCTTTTAATTTCAATTCTTAAATTCATCAATCAATCCTTTTATTTATGTGATAGGCTTGCATTTAAAATGAACATTTACCATAAATTAAAGGTATCTTATATTATTAGATATATTACTATAAAACATGCTTTAGTTATGGAGTTATTAATACTTCAAGTGCAAAATGATAATATAAAACCTTGATAAAAATGCACCTTTAAGTACTAATCAATCAACGTGTTTAAACATTACATTCATTCGATCAAACATTATGTGATTTTGGGAGTGACACGACGAAAAGATTGATGTCTTCTCCCAAGTGTAGGAGAGTCGAAGTAATAAATAACCCGGCAAGACCAGGGTCGAACCACAAGGAGGTTAATTGTACAAATTATAAACAACAATTATAAACAACAACAACTATAATAATAATAGTAGTAGTAGTAATAATAATAATAATAATAATAGTAATAATAATAATAAAGAAAAAGATGAAGAAAAAGATGATGAGAACTTAGAGATGGAATATTAATGTAAGGATTAAACAATGATAATAACAAATGTCAAGGTTAGACGTTCCACTAATGGTATGTCAAACAAATATAGTATAAACTCTTATTATTCAATTGAAAACCACACACAAAGGAGGTTCTAATTTGATTATAGATTGTTAACATGATTACATTAGTCATCTTATTCGATTAATGCTAATACTTGTAAATCTTGTCAAGCATTCATGATTATAACTTATGTTAACAACAAATCAAGTCCCTTTCATAGCTCAAGTGTCGGTTATACCATACAGTATGGGCTATGAAAGTGCTAAGCATTTGTTGTACCAAGTGTTATAACATAAATCAAGATTACTCATTTAACAAGCAAAGTATTAAAGAGTGAACAAGATAACAAATATAAAACATGTTAGTATCAAACATTAAAGTCCATATTAAGTTTACATTATACTTATTATTAAAGTCCATATTAAATTTACACTATACTTATTCTTACACCATTGGTGTAACCTTTTCACCTTGACATAATAAACTTAGCTAGACATAATGAAAGAAAGGAAAATAAATAAACAAAATAAGAACATAAATAAGATAAAAGTTAAACAAGTAAATGAAAGGAAATGAAAGACATAAATTTGATATTAATGAAAGCAAAGCATAAACATTACAAAAAATACAAAGAGAGAAAGCAAGAGCATGATCTTGATTTGGAAACCAAGATGGCTAAATGCTTGGCAAATGCCTCCTTTTATAGGCCAAAATTGGGAACTATTGATTTGATGACTAATTGATGAGTGGGTGATCAACTCTTGACTTGGTGACAATCCTTATCTTCTTTTGTCTGCCCAAAATGTCATTGATAACGTCACAATTGGAACCACTCGAAAACATCAACGTTGTAGGAAATTGTCTGAGCTTTCTTGTGTAAAAACTTCAACTCATTTGGACTTATAGAACTCTAGATATGGGCCAAGCACTGAACAGTGCTCGGGCTGGAAGATAAATTCAGGCTTCTTTGTTGTTGCTACAATTTGGACTTGAAAATGGCCTTTTTAGATCTTGGGCTCCATATGAAAGTTGTAGGCCTATGTCTTACCGTTCCAACCATATAAAGTAGACCAAAATTTGAGATCTATAGCTCCAAATATGTCCCAATTATCAAATAGTGTTCCGGTTGGATTGCACCGACATCTCTTTTCTAAGTTTGGCCATTTTTTATCCTTTCAATTTCAGTTCTTAAATTTATCAATCAATCCTTTCATTTATCTAATAGGGCTGCATTTAAAATGAACCTTTACTTGGTGACAATCCTTATCTTCTCTTGTCTGCCCAAAACGTCATTGATAACGTCAAAATTAGAGCCACTTGAAAACATGAAAGTTGTAGGCAATTGTCTCATCTTTCTTGTATAAAAACTTCAGCTCATTTAGACGTTTAGAACTCCAGATATGGCTAAAATACTGAACAGTACTCGGGCTGGAGGACAGATTCGGGCTTCTTTGTTGTTGCAACAATTTGGACTTGAAAATGGCCTTTTTAGATCTTGGGCTCCATATAAAAGTTGTAGGTATATGTCTTACCTTTCCATCCATATAAAGTAGACCTACATCAGAGATCAATAGCTCCAGATATCACCCAATTACCGAACAGTGTTCCAGTTTGGATTGCACCGACATCTCTTTTCTAAGTTTGGCCATCTCTTTATCCTTTCAATTTCAGTTCTTAAATTCATCAATCAATCCTTTCATTTATGTGATAGGCCTGCATTTAAAATGAATATTTACCACAAATTAAAGGTATCTTATATTATTAGATATATTATTATAAAACATGCTTTAGTTAAGGAGTTATTGATACTTCAAGTGCAAAATGATGATATAAAACCATGATAAAAATGCACTTTTAAGTACTAATCAACCATAAATTAAAGGTATCTTATATTATTAGATACGTTATTATAAAACATGCTTTAGTTAAGGAGTTATTGATACTTTAAGTGCAAAATGATGATATAAAACCTTGATAAAAATGCACTTTTAAGTACTAATCAAGGAGACCTATAGTTCGTCTCCAATTATCTTTCCAATGATGTTCCCTTGTGCTAAAGCTTTGGGGACAACCCCTATAACATGACAGGTAGTTGTGATTATGGCTCACACTTTTCCTTGGTTATACGTTCAAGAACGACTTAAATCCCTATTAATGCAAAGCTATCTCCCTCATACACTAAATGAATCTTTTTCTCAGCTGGTACCTGACCAAGATGATTTGTTGATTTTAAAAACTCTATTTTCTTCTCAGGACTGGATCCATCGAAGACATAAATGTTTCTTATATGATGACTTAAGGAACCTGTCATTTCTACATACTTCTATATTTATTGAATGTATGGGTTGAGTAGAAATAAAGGGAAGGAAGAGAAGATTTTATAGATGAAAACTTGAAAATATAATTATACCACCTATATGTAGGCCAGTTGAAGTCTCACACACTCTCTCTATCTTTATTTATTTATTTTACTTTTATTTATTTATTTTATTTATTTATTTATTTAAAATAGCATGTGTATGTACAAATAGTTGTGATTGTGGCTCACACCTTCCCTTAGTTTTATAACCAAGACTATCTCTCTCATACACTAAATGAATCCTTTTATCAGCTAGTACTATAATTGGCTAATTCTAAAAACTCTAGGATTGGATCCATCAAAAACATAAATGTTTTTTATGTGATGATTTAAGGAACCTGCCATTTTTATATACTTCTATATTTGTTGAATGCATAGGTTGAGTAGAAATGAAGAGAAGGAAGGGAAGATTTTATAGATGAAAACATGAAAATGTAATTATACCACCTATATATAAGCCAGCTAGAATCTCACACACTCTCTTTATCTTTATTTATTTATTTTATTTTTATTTTTTTTATTTTTTTTTTATTTTGAAAAAGCATGTGTATGTACAAGTAGTTGTGATTGTGGCTCACACCTTCCCTTAGTTTTATATCCAAGAATGGCTTCAACGCCTATTAACCCAAGACTACCTCCCTCATACACTAAATGAATCTTTCTATCAGCTAGGATTAAGAAGATTGGTTAATTCTAAAAACTCCAGTATTGGATCTACCGAAAACACAAATATTTCTTATATGATAATTTAAGGAACCTGCCATTTCTACACACTTCTATATTTGTTGAATATATGGGTTGAGTAGAAATGAAGGGAAGGAAGAGAAAATTTTATAGATGATAAATTAAAAAGGCAATCATACCACCTATATGTAGGCCAGCTAGAGTCTTACACACACTCTCTTTTTATTTATTTATTTATTTTTGAAAAAATATGTATATGATAGGTAGTTGTGATTGTGGCTTACACCTTCTCTTAGTTTTATGTTCAAAAATGGCTTAAACACCCTCTATGGGTTGGGGATAGGCTTCTCATTCAATTTTCAAAAAAACCAGCAAACATAGTCTTTTTAGTCAGATTCCCAAGACTAAGTCGATCATGTTCTTTATGAAATTGTTGCCATAAATCATGAATTGCACAATGTATATCTCCATTACGATGCATCTCAAGAGTCAATAGAAGATTATCTAAAGACCCCTTACTTAGGTCATCCTTAATAAATTATATTTTATCTTCATGTTTTAAAGATACCATTCCTAAAGAATGACATGTTGCATTAGAAGTCCATCTGGCACATCTATAATAGACTTTCAGTTGTTTTGCGCGACATTTCTTTGCAAAAGTGCTTTATATATTCTAAGCATGTGTAAAATGAAGGAATTAGAGGACTCACTAGATAATCGAACCTTTGCTTCAATCAGCCAGCGAATAGTTTCACGAATTCTATGATTCATGATTAGTACTTAAAAGTGCATTTTTATCAAGGTTTTATGTCATCATTTTGCACTTGAAGTATCAATAACTCCTTAACTAAATGTTCTATAATAATATAAGATACCTTTAATTTATGGTAAATGTTCATTTTAAATGCAGGCCTATCACATAAATAAAAGGATTGATTGATGAATTTAAGAACTAAAATTGAAAGGACAAAGAGATGGCCAAACTTAGAAAAGAGACGTTAGTGCAATCCAAACTAGAACACTGTTCGGTAATTGGATCATATCTAGAGCTGTAGATCTCAGATTTAGGTCTAATTTATATGGATAGGGTTTAGGGTCTAATTCATATCCGAGCACTATTTAGCGTTTGGCTCATATCTGGAGTTCTAGAAGTCCAAATGATCTAAATTTTTTACACAAGAAAGCTGAGACAATTATCTATGGGGGAGGTAGTTTGGGGTTAATGGGAGGTGTGTCAATAGCTGCATTTTTAGGAGGTAGTCATGTTTGGGGGGTCGTCCCTGAAGCTTTAGCACAAGGGGACATCATTGGAAAAATAATTGGATAGGAACTTCAGGTCTCCACAATGTCGGCTCGAATGAATGCAATCTTTATATTCAGATCACCCAATTCAATAGAATCATTTTAAATTGAAAAATTGTCAAAGTAAACTTTCAAACGATGTTCATTTACCTTGAAAACATTGTCATTTTTTAGATTCTTGATACAACAGGCCCCATATGGATACACATGTTTCACAATAAATGGAATGTTCCATTTTGATCTTAGTTTTTCATGAAATAAATGGAGTCTAAAATTATAAAGGAAGACTTTTTTACTCACATTGAATGTTTTTCTTAATATTTTCTTGTCCTGAAACTCTTTGATTTTTTCTTTATAAATTCTTGAATTTTGATATGCATCATTTCTTATTTTCTCAAACTTATTTATTTGTAATTTTTACTGCTAACTAGATCATTAATGTTTGAATTGAAAGCTTTAATAGCCCAATAAGCTTTATGTTCAAGTTCCACAGGCAAGTGATAAGGTTTTCCATAAACTAGTCTATAAGATGACATACCTAACGATGTTTTATAAGCAGTTTGATAACCTCAAAGTGCATCATTAAGTCTTAAAGACCAGTCTTTCTTATTAAGGTTCATTATTTTCTCCAAGATCTGTTTGATCTCCCTATTAGCAAGCTTTACTTATCCACTTGTTTGAGGGTGATAAGGGGTGGTAACTTTATGTATGATTCCATATTTCTTCATTAAAGACTCGAATGACTTGTTGTAGAAATGTGTTCCACCATCACTGATGTAACCATATTATTCGATTGTTTCACCCACATTTACCTAATGTTTTGTCCATGTTTTATATGTAAAATGCCTTGATATTCTTTGTTTTATGTTTTGAAGGCACTTTTGGATGAAAAATGCAAAAAGGAGTAAATTGGAGATAATTGGCAGATTTGATGTTTAGTCGATGTTTTGTGCAGAGCGTGATTTCTAGAGATCAAAATGAAGTGATTCCAGTGGCTCTAAAAAGCTAACATCCATACCTTTCTTGAAATGTAATGCAAGAAAAATACAAAGAGGAAGATCATGGAAATCACATCCTTCAAAGTCAAATCTCGTATTCTGCCACTGTTGACCTTTGTCCATTCAAAATTCCATATCTGGAGCTATAGAAATCCAATTGATGCAAACTCAATTTTGTTGGATTCCTGACTCAAAGGTCTAGAAACGCTCCAATTTTCAGCCAAAAACGATGTCAGATGTGGGCGATATGATTTTTCAAAGATGACAACTGAATTCTGCCAGCAATCAGGTTTCGTGAAGAAATGAGTCCAAATTATGTTTCGAAGCTTCTAAACTATCATCCAAGTTATAATTTCAGCAATTTAGCCCCTCTAGTAAATAAATCTAGAAGGTCAAGAAAAGTAGCCACCAACCTCAATCCACCAACCTCAAATCACCAACCACAAACCAGCTGCAAGTTGGAATGCTGCCATTGTCAAAGAAGGAGGCTACAATGGTGGGTTGTTTGTGGTGACTACTAATGTCAAAGTTTGGCAAGTTTGGCAGCCACCATTGTTGATAAAGAAGCAAGAGGAGCTGCCATTGAAGCCTATATATAGACATCAAGAGAGCCAAGAAAGAGGAGGAGGGAGTGCAATAGAATCAAAGAAAGGTGGTAGCAACTAGAAGTGAAGAAACACAAACTCTCCTCTCTACATACTAGAAATAATGCTTTCTTTTATCTTTAGGAGTAGTTGTTCAATAGATATGCAAGGCTAAGCTCTTTTCTTGGTTGCAAGGACGCAGAAACTTTCAGATTTCAAGAACTGTGAGATTTATTCTTCATTTATTTTCAGTTTGTATTATGAATGAGTATGATTGTTTTCCTATACATGTTTTCTATGATTGTTGTTGATAATTGCTAGAGCGGACTCTAAGTTATTATTGTGAACAATCTATTGCTAAGTTTGGTATCAAAACCGGAGTTAGGGTATATAAACTTGTGAAGCAACTAAGCTTGATAATTGTGGCGGAACTACGTTATTAAACTTAGGGAAAACATTCGATCAAAGCAACACAAGCAGACAACTTGGTTGTTAAGATTAATGAATTTATCTAGATCTTAAGGCTGCCATTAGATTAAATCATTAGTGCGGACACTGTGATTATTTGTTGGTTAGGGCTAGTTATACGGCGGATCCGTTAATTAACCAAAGTTAAGAAAAGATAAAAATTCAGAATATAAACTGGAGTTTCGTTTCAAGGATCGGTTCTGATTTCTGTAGGTGGATGTGTGCTTGTGACCAAGGTTTGTTTTCTTGATAAATTTCAGTTTTAATTGATTGTGTTCACTAGTTTAATTTCTTCCATAGTTTAGATTATCACAAATCAAAACCCCCCAATTGCATAACGTATAGCATAAAAATCTAAACTAAATCTTCCTCGTGGGATCGATCCCTTGCTTGCTCTATACTATCTTGTGTGATTTAAGTGTAAGGGTAATTAATTTGTGCGACCGCGACATCGCAACAATCACTTATCATGACTCGAGAGATTCCAAATCTACTTAAGATATTTTCTTTCAAAAACTTTATCACTATTTTGTGATCATTGTTTTAGTTTGGAATTGCCTTTATCCATTTTGAAACATAATCTACTACGACTAATATTTATAAGAAAATAGATGATAGAGGAAATAGACACATGAAATCTATACCCCAACAGTTAAAGATCTCAATGACAAGATATGATTTAAAGGCATCATGTTACATTTTAAAATAGATCCTAACTTTTGACAATTTTCACAAGTCTTGTAGAATGCATGTGAGTCCTCAAACATGGTGAGCCAGTAAAATCAACTTTGTAAGATTTTTGCAGTTGTCTTTCTTGATGAGTGATTGTGCATCAAAAGTGTCATTAAGTCTCTTATTTTACATATGTATTTATTGTTTTTATTTGGTTTCTTTTTATAATAATTGATGTGCTTTTCAGTAATGAAGTTTATTTTAATGTTTCGATAGGTTTTTGGAGCTTAAACGAATTAATTCAGGAAATTCAACGTCGAAATTCAGAACAAAGAATTGAAGAGACATTTAGTTGAAGATTGAAGCAAATCTTGGTTCAAATAAGTGCTCCAAATTTGTCCCAAAAATCAATTCTATTCCAATTCTAGAAAAGAATATCATATGATCTATTTTAAGCCCAAACTTGCCTTATGTTGTGTGCAAAATTTAACCATTAAACACTCAAGGTTTCAATGTCAATCTTAGCCCAAATAATAGGTATATTTGTATACTTATTTGATACTTAAATTCAGCCCCAAATCAGCCCCAAATCAACCTTCAAATCAGCCCAAACACAATCCATGATCTTACATGTCCACACAACAACAATTGATTTATTTTAGGTAATCCATTGATCCAAGAAGGCAAGCACATGGATGGAAAGCTGGAGGGGACATTTTTACATTATTTTGGGTCAAAAAGAAGAAAGAGATAGCTCATAAATGAGGAAGAAAAACGTGCACCAAAGTGGTTGCAAAGTTGTCCTGATTTGATTTTTCAGAACACCTTTCGGTGTTTTGCCTATAACGTTTGACTCAGGTGTCCAAATGAGCTGTTCTTTAATGATCTAGAAATTTGACAACATTTCCTATAAATATGTCTCTAATAGACTTTTCCAGGAGAGGCTTCTAAGAGGGTCAAATTGCTGTCCAAAGTTAGAGTCAGATTTGTGTCCGAATTTTTTCTGAAATTGTTTTGTGTTCTTCTTTATAGATTTCGGTTCTTTAGTTTGTAAAACTTATTATTTTAGTTTGATTCAAGTTATTTCATGTTTATTGAAGTGTTCTTATATATAATCATGATTGGCTAATCTCTTTCTTGGATCCAGATGATGGTGATTGAGATGGCTTCTTTAGGATATGAATGAATCATAATGTTTATATTCTCATTTTCTTCATGAATGATTTATTATTGCAAAGAAATTTTAGAAATCATTTAGGTAATGTTATAATCTTGAATTTTTATGCACAAACTTTAGTTTTGGTATAGAGATTGCTTGATTCAATGTCTTACTTAATATGAAAGTACTTGTTCATTCTTAAGCAATAATCAATCTTCATCTTTCTAAACTTCATTGCAATATTTTCCGATCTAATATCACCATCGTTGATATTAGGTTAAGTTATCTTATATATGTTGAAGAAATCACCAATACATCACCATTAAAATTGATTTGGACTAAGACTTACTTTTTCTTGTCATTAAAATCTATTTACATTTTTTTTATCTTTGAAAACAAATCCATCAATTATTTTCAACCAAGTTATTGTTAATTTAATTTCTCTTGAGTTTTTTTTTGTTACTTAGCTTAATTTCCAGATCTAGCTCTCTGTGGATATGACCTCGATCTTACCGAGTTAATTGCTACATCGCACACTCGTGCACTTGCGAGTTAAAACAAGCCGATCATAAAAAGCGGTCAAGCAATTTTGGCGCCGTTGCCGGGGAGCTAGCAAGCAAAGGTAACAAATTTAGATTTGATTATTGGAAAACTAAAAAAAAATCATATAAAAAAAATCAATGGGCTGGTTTTACCGCCTAAAAAAAAAATTGACCTTAACATTTCGGATATTGGACTGTGGACTGGACTATTAATTGTTGGATTTTGGTTGGTTCAACCATTTTTCTTTTATTGTCTACTCTTATTAGTTTCTAATATTTTTCTTGTTTATTTCATTTTATTTTGTTGATATTGTTTTTATTTATTGTCTAAAGTGCTTGGCCGGTATTACCGCCTTTTTATTCAAGCTTCTTATAATTATCTTTTAATGTTTATTGTTGTTATTTTTCTTATATTTATTGTCTAAAGTGCTTGACTGGTATTACCGCCTTTTTTTATTCATGCTTGTTATAATTATCTTTTAATATTTATTGTTGTTATTTTTCTTATATTTATTGTCTAAAGTGCTTGGCCGGTATTACCGCCTTTTTTATTCATGCTTGTTATAATTATCTTTTAATGTTTATTGTTGTTAATAGTGCTTATTAATTGGAGAGTGAATTTCTTAATTTGTTGTATTTTTATTTTTGAGCTATTACTTTTATTTGCAATTTTTTTTCTTTTTCTTTCCTTTCTTTTCATATTCATATAATTGTTATATTATTATTATTATTATTATTATT
>NW_011502411.1:16690-20948 GCF_000495115.2 Populus euphratica
TTTGATTATTGGAAAAAAACAAAAAAAAATCATATGTAAAAACTCAATTGGCTGGTTTTACCGCGTCAAAAAAATTGAAAAAAAAATCAAATGGCTGGTTTTACCGCCTCAAAAAAAAAAATTGACCTCAACTTTTCGGATATTTGACTGTTGGACTACTAATTGTTAGCTTTTGTTTGGTTCAACCATTTTTCTTTTGATGTTTATTCTAATTAGTTTATAATATTTATTGTTTATATTATAAGACTGGTTTTACCGCCTCTTGTTTATTTTATTTTATCTAGTCGTATTGTTGTTATTTTGTTATTTGTTTTTTTTTTTACTTGGCTGGTATTACTGCCTCTTGTTTATTTTATTTATTTATTTTGTTATTTTATTGTGATTATTTTTCTTATATTTATTGTTTGAAGTACTTGGCTGGTATTACTGTCTCTTTATTCATGCTTGTTATAATTGTCTTTTAATGTTTATTATTGTTAATATTGCTTATTAGTTGAAGTGTGAATTTTCTGATTTGTTGTATTTTTATTTTTGAGCTATTACTTTATCTTTTACATTTCATTTACTTTTATTTGCAATCTTCTTTTTCTTTTTTTCCTTTCTTTTCATATTCATATAATTGTTATATTATTATTATTATTTCGTTATGGCTAATGTTGAAGATATAGAGGGTGAAGGGAGTGTTCAAGGTAATGGACCTCCACAATTCAATGATCAACCTAATTTTCGAACTCTTAGAGAGTATCTTCACCCAGCTAGACAAAGTACACCTTCATGTATTATCTTGCCTCTGAACCAACAAGCTTTCAATTTGAAACCAGGCATGATCCAACTTCTTCCCACATATCATGGTATGGATTCTGAAAATCCATATATACACATTAAGGACTTTGAAGAGGTATGTAATACTTTTATTGATAGAACATGCACTAAAGAAACTATTCGGCTGAAATTATTCTCATTCTCTCTAAAGGATAAAGCCAAGCTTTGGCTAAACTCCCTGTGTCCTAGGTCTATAGGTACATGGAGAGAAATGCGAGCTGAATTTTTGAAAAAATCCCCACTCATAGGACAGCAGCCGTACAACGTTAAATGATGAATTTTTCTTGTAGTCCAAATGAGTCATTTCACCAAGCTTGGGAAAGGTTCAAAGACTTGTTAAATGCATGCCCCCACCATGGTTTTGAGATGTGGAGGTTAGTGAGTTTCTTCTATAACTCTCTTACCGTAGATTTTAAAAAGCTAGTGTTAACCATGTGTAATGGTGAGTTTTATGACAAAGAACCAAGTGAGGCCTTTGATTTTTTTGATCAATTGGCTGAAAAAACAAAGCAATGGGAGACTTCTCTCCCAGTTCATGTTGAGTCTAGAAACACCATTTCTCATTCAAGTGGGAAGTTTCAATTGAAAGAGACTGATGACCTCAATGCTAGATTAGCCTCGTTGGCTAGGAAAGTAGCGTCTCTTGAGATTAAAAAAGTGCATGTCATGAGTGAACAACAAGAGGAAAGTTGTGTTGTTTATGAGAGCAAAGGGCATAGGACAACTGAGTGTCCTACCATTCCAGCCTTCAAGGAGGTGCTATATGGCCAAACTTCTGATTCAAGTAATGCTAGAAAACCATTTCCAAACCAAGTAGGCAATCCCTACTCTGAGACCTATAATCCTGGATGGAGGAACCACCCAAATTTTGGATGGAGAAATGAGGGCTCTTCAGTACCTCAAACATTTCAACCTCCACCCCAACCATTTCATGCTCCACATATAACACATACCAACCACCTCATAAGAGATCCCTAGAGGATACTCTTCAACAATTCATGTAAACGCAAAGAGGAATCAACAACCAAGCTTACAAATTCCAAGACTAGACTAATAGGACCTTAGATGACATTCGAAGTCAACTAACTAAGTTGACTCAATCACTAAGCATTCAAGAGAAGGGAAAAATCCCAGCTCAACCAATGCCCAATCCTAGAGGTCAGGTACACATGAGTGAATCCTAACCTAGTGAACCTTCAAACCACGAACAAGTCCAAGCCATCACTACCCTTAGAAGTAGAAAGATTGTTGACAAAGGTATAGGTTTTAGGATTCCTAAAGGTATTGTGGAGGAGAAATCTAGGGAAAGTGAAGAGGGAATCAAAACACAAGTGACAAATGAGAGTTTGAGTGACAAAAAAGGTGAGATAAATGAGAAAGAGATGAGTGAGAAAGGAGATGATTCAAGAAAAATTGGAGTCAAAGTGAGTGATTTAGAATTTGTTCCTAGAGCATCATTTCCACAAAGGTTAGGGAAACCTAAACAAGATCTTATGAACTCAGAAATCTATGAATTGTTCAAACAAGTGAAAGTCAATATTCCACTCCTTGATGCAATTAAACAAGTTCCATCTTATGCAAAGTTTCTTAAGGATTTATGCACAATCAAAAGGAGATTGAATATGAAAGAAAGAGCTTTTCTGACTCAACATGCTAGTGCCATCATCCAGTTTAAGACCCCTCCTAAATACAAAGATCCTGGTTGTCCTACCATTTCATGCATTATTGGAAGTCATAAGATAGATCAAGCTTTGTTGGATTTAGGAGCAAGTGTGAATTTAATACCTTACACTATTTACCAACAATTAGGTTTAGGAGAAATCAAGCCTACTCGAATCACCCTTCAATTAGCTGATAGGTCAATCAAGATTCCCAGGGGTATCATTGAGGATGTGTTGGTCCAAGTAGATAAATTCTACTTTCCTGTTGATTTTATAGTGTTAGACACCGCACCAATTCAAGGTTTTAATGCTCCCATCCCAGTCATTTTAGGGAGACCTTTCCTAGCTACATCCAATGCCTTAATTAACTGTAGGAATGGGGTGATGAAATTGTCTTTTGGGAATATGACTGTGGAGATTAATATATTCAATGTCTCCAAACAAATCGGCAAACATGAGGACATTAGAGAGGTAGATTTGATCCAAACAGTTTGTCAAGAACACTTTGAGAGAGTGTGGATCAAGGATCCATTGGAGAGAACTTTAATTCATGATAAAAGATTTTGTTCTTTGGAATGTGTTGATGAGGAAGTAAGAGAACTCGAGACTTATCTAGATCCAATGCCTATTATGTCAATAGGTCAATGGACCCCATCGTTTGAGCCTTTGATTTCACCCCATGTGAAAGTTGAGGCATCTCTTGTCTAGCCTTATAAACTAGAAAGGAAGCCTTTACCGAGTGATCTTAAGTATGCATTTCTAGGGGAAGATGAATCATATCCTATTGTGATCTCATCAAAACTTAGCTTAGAGCAAGAACAAAAACTTTTGAGAGTGGTGAGAAAACACAAGAAAGTAATTGGATGGAAAATTACTGACTTGAAAGGAATTAGCCCTCTTTTATGTACATATAGAATCTATCTTGAAGAAGAGACTAAATCTATGAGGCAAATGCAAAGAAAATTGAACCCAAACATGAAGTAGTGAGAGGTGAAGTGTTTAAGCTACTTGATGCAGGTATTATTTACCCTATTGCAAACTCAAAATGGGTTAGTCCAACCCAAGTTGTCCCTAAAACATCTGGAGTCACGGTAGTGAAGAATGAAAATAATGAGCTGGTGCCAATTAGAATCCAAACTGGATGGCGTATGTGCATTGATTATTGTAAATTGAACATGGTGACTAGGAAGGACCATTTTCCGCTTCCATTTTTAGACCAAGTGCTTGAAAGAGTAGCTGGAAGAGCTTTCTATTATTTTCTTGATGGATACTCAGGTTACAACCAAATTGAGATTTCTTTAGAAGACCAAGAAAAAACCACTTTCACTTGTCCTTTTGGTACCTACGCTTATAGAGAATGCCTTTTGATTTGTGTAATGCACCAGCCACTTTTCAAAGGTGTATGATGAGTATCTTTAGTGACATGGTGGAAAATTTTTTGGAAGTTTTCATGGATGATTTTTCAGTTTATGGGGATTCTTATGAGTTGTGTCTAATGCATTTAGAAAAAGTCCTTGAAAGATGTGAAGAGAGCAATCTTGTACTCAATTGGGAGAAGTGTCATTTTATGGTGACACATGGCATTGTCTTAGGTCACATTGTCTCTTCAAAAGGAATAGAGGTAGATAAGTCAAAATTAGAAATCATTCAAAAATTACCTACCCCTAGGACTGTGAAAGTTGTGAGATCCTTTTTAGGACATGCTGGTTTTTATCGAAGATTCATTCATTCTTTTAGTACCATTGCTAAACCATTGTGTAACTTGTTGTCATAAG
>NW_011502421.1:0-20859 GCF_000495115.2 Populus euphratica
TTTCCGCCACTATTTCGGCAGCAGATGCTAACTCGTAGGAGACAACTTAATTTCGGCAGCGAATCACAATTTCGCTGCAACCAACTCAACTTCGGTGGTAAATCACAAATTCACAGCAGAACATGAAACTCGGCAGCGAATGTTAATTTGTTGCAGACAACACAACTTCAGCAGCGATTCGCTGCAGTCGACATATTTTCAATAGCGAATCGCAATTTCGCTACAGAACATACAATTCAGCAGCGAATGCTAATTTGCTGTTGAAAACTCAATTTCAGCAGCGACTATTAATTCGCTGCAACCGACACAGTTTCGGCAACGAATTCTAATTTGCTGCAGACAACTCAACTTCGGTGGCGATTCGTTGTAGCCAACACATTTCTAGCAACGAATTGTAATTTCGCTACAGAACATACAATTCGGCAGCGAATGCTAATTCACTGCAGAAAACTCAATTTCGACAGTGAATATTAATTCCTTGTAGCTGACATAATTTCGGCAGCGAATCACAATTTCGTTGCAGAACACACAATTTAGCAGCGAATTTTATTTCGTTGCAGCTAACACAGTTTTGGCAGTGAATCGCAATTTCGCTGCAGAACATACAATTCGACAGCGAATGCTAATTCGCTGTAGAAGACTCAATTTTGGCAACGAATATTAATTCGCTGCAGCCGACACAGTTTCGGCAGCGAATCAAATTTTTGCTGCAGAACACACAATTCTGCAGCGAATGCTGATTTGTTGCAGAAGACTCGGTTTCGGTAGTGAATGCTCATTCGCTGCAGCTGAGACATTTTTGGCAACGAATCGAAATTTCGCTGCAGAACACCCAATTGGGCAGCAAATTCTAATTCGCTACAGAAGACTCAATTTCGGCAGCGAATACTAATTTGCTGCAGCCAACACAGTTTCGGCAGCGAATCAGCATTTTTTTTTGTCTTTTTTTTCAAATTATATGCACGTTGCTCAAAAATTTTCTTTTGTCTTCGGTACTCTAGTGAGTTGGCAAAAATCCTGAAGCAAGAAAATTGATATTTTTAGAAACCATGGCATTGAATTAAGAGAAAGTAAAGACTCTTTAGGAAAGTAATCATCAATTGGTGTGATGTCGAATGTCAAATCTATTGTCACTTTTGGTAAAAGACCCACTCTAATATTTTCGGTGCCTTTTTCATCCTTGATTTCTTCCTGTTTAAAAGTTTCAAAGATTTCACAATCGTGATTAACTTCTTTGGTCATGGCATAAGGAAATGGAAGCACTAGTAGGAAATCAGTCTTTTCCTTGCAATATTTAGATTCAACCCCTTCCTTACCCTTAGAGATTGAATCATCATCTTTCTCACAAGGTTCAAGAGTGGATTTTTCAATAACCTTACCATTGCGAAGAGTGATGACTGATTTGACTTGATCCATGTGTTGACTTCCAAAACTACTTGCATTTGCATTCTATTTCCCCTTGAGATTTTGCTATGGTTGAGATGGAAACTTACCTTTCTCTTGAAAATTGAGAGTAGATGTGAATTTTGTAAGAATATCTTGAAAATCTATTATGCTTTGAGCAAGTTGAGTGTTAATTGTCTCTTACTTTTCAATGAATTCATACAAAGTTTCCTCAAAATTTCTTCTAGGAGGTGGAGCATAAGGAGGTGCATATTCATGAGAATTTTGGAAATTATGGCGTGCTTGAAACTGTGGCTATGAAATTTGTGCACTGTCACTCTTCCAACTGAAATTTAGGTGATTTCTCCAACCAGGGTTATATGTTTGCGAGTATGGGTTATGATTGGGCCTTTGGGAACTTTTAAAGCATGGCTTGTTCATGGAGACATTCCTTAGAAGAAGACAAGGTTGGAAAATCATTGGTTGAGTGTTCATTTGTTTCATAGATTTGACATACAATGTCTTGAACATATTTTAATTGACCACTCTTTTTCAATTCTAGTGCCTCGACTTTTCTAGCTAAAGTGACACAGTTTTCGCTACCAATTTCTCGATTGGTAGCGATGCAGTTTTCGCTGCCGATTTTTGCATCAGCAGCAATGAAGTTTTTATCTTAAAAATAAAATAATAATAATTAAATTAAGGAGCTGAGAGGGAGGGGTAAAACTGGTTTTAGATAGACCAAAACAAGGATAAGAACACATCTAAACCAACCCCCAAACACCCACCTCATTTAATGGGGAGTATAAATATGAGGAGAGAGAAGGTAACCCTAGCTCTTCTCAAAGTTGTTTACAACTGTATGTCCAGTTGCATGTTACACTCCCTTTCTTGTCCCCAACAGAAACCTAAGCCTTGTAAACGTGCGAGGGAGAGAGAGGAGACCTTGAGAGAAGATCAAATAGCTACCTAGAGAGAAAAGAGAAGGGAACCAGCGTGAGAGGAAGGAAAAGGAAGAGAGCTAGCGGCAGAGGAGGAAGAACACTATCAAACCTTCCTCAAACCTAGCTAGATTCAAAAGGTATGGGTCATGAAACTTCCTTCCTTTTCTCTTTAAGATCCAGAACTGGAAATGAAGAAGAAAAACCCTAAGAAAATTGACCTAAGACCTAAGCTAGCTGTGAAGAAAACAGAAATTAACTAAGAGGACAAGGAAAACAGAAATGAAATTAAGCCAATTTCAGAACATCTAACAAAGAAAAATGAATAAAATAGAAACAACAAATCATAGTGGGGGGCCGACTTTAACTATAGGGTTAGCCAGCATGCAATGTGTGTATTCTGCTGGGATTATTTAAAGGATTATGTGCTAGAATGGATAGTTTCAATGTGTGTATTCTGCTGGAATGATTGAAAGATATATGTTGTAATTGATGGTTTTCAATGTGTGTGTTTTTGCAGCGAAATTTCAATTCGCTGTCGAAACTGTATCCACTGCAGCGAATTAGAATTCGCTGCCGAATTAGGGGTTCTACAGCGAAATTTTGATTCGCTGCCAAAAATATGTCTGCTGCAACAAATTAGCATTCGCTGCCGAAACCGAGTCTTCTGCAAATCAGCATTCGCTGCAGAATTGTGTCATCTCCAACAAATTTTGATTCGCTGCCGAAACTATGTCGTCTGCAGCGAATTAGTATTCCCTGTTGAAATTGAGTCTTCTACAACGAATTAGAATTCGCTGCCGAAATTAAGTCTTCTACAGCAAAATTTTGATTTGATGCCAAAAATGTGTTGGTTGCCGCGAACTAGCATTCACCGCCGAAATAGAGTCTTTTACAGCGAATCAGCATTTGCTATAGAATTATATGTTCTGTAGAAAATTTCAATTCGCTGTCATAATTGTGTCGGTTGTCGTGAATTAGTATTTGCTGTCAAAATTGAGTCTTCTATAGCGAATTGTATGTTTTGCAGTGAAATTGTGATTCGCTACTGAAACTGTGTTGGCTGTAGTGAATCACTGTTGAAGTTGAGTTGTCTGCAGAAAATTAACATTTGCTGTCGAGTTTCATGTTCTACAGCGAATTTGTGATTCGCCACCGAAGTTGAGTTGGTTGCAGCAAAATTATGATTCGCCGTCGAAACTGAGTTGTCTCCTACGAGTTAGCATCTGTTGCTGAAATAGTGGCGCCAATAGTGAAACAGTTTTCACTGTCGAACTGGCTGCTGGCAATAAAACAGTTGTGGCTGCCAATTCCGAAACAGTTCTCCGAATTTGGCATCTTTCAACGAACCAGTTCTCGCTGTCGATTTCTATAATAAGCCTCCTAGGCAGAAATGACCTAAATGCTAGTAACAATTTCATGGTATAATGGTGTAAAATGTGGAACACTTGAATGTGAATATATGAACTTTTGAAATAAGTGTGGTGACAAATGTGATTCAAAAATACAAATGTACTGATTTGTGACCATTGTTATCTTAGGTGGTGCGGTCGGGATCGGACCATCGTCAAGACAAGAACAAACCATAGGTGGAGCAAGTAGGTGACTTCCACTTTCCTTTTTCATACGCTAAATAATGCGATACTTTAACATGAATGTTACCATATTGGGTTAGAATAGATATTAGATTGTCAAATGTTAAATGTTGTCAAATGGTTGATTAGCTTCGGCTAATGACATCTGAATGGATGACCAGGATAAAGGAATGATTAGCATCGGCTAATGGCATCCGAAAGGATGATCGGGATAAATAATTGATTAGCTTTGGCTAAAGGCATCCGAAGTGGATGATCAGGGTGAGTGAACGATTAACCTCAACAAATGATGCCTTGAGAGGATAACTAGGTTTAAGATTATGGTTGATTGCAAGAATTGGTGCATCTATATGTACTATAAATTATGTATACTATGTATATGAAGAAACTATAAATATCATGCATCAACCATGGAATAATGTTAATGTTTCATTTTTCTGCCAGACCATTTAATTATCATTATTACTAATAAGCAATTGCATTTTTTTAAATGTTTTGCATTGCAATAGGGACATCACATCAACGAGATGCTTAGGAAACCCGATACACAGGAACCTACTTTTGCAAGGAATCATGTAGTTGCATCCTAAATCACGATGTATTTTGTATGGATTAATGTATTAAACATATAACTTTTATTGAACTCCTTTGTTTAAATTTGTGGTGACTATTAGTAGGATAGGAATGCAAACTCATGTCTATGGATGTATATTATAATATGAACTTCTAAGCATGTACACATAATATTATATGTTTATGTAAAATTTCCTTTTAAATGAAATGTTGAATGTTGTTGATGTATGGATTGCATTTTGATGATGTGAGGAAATAGGTTCGCAAATTACTGACATGATGCGTGTCAAGTAAAAAATTTTTTTTTTGTTGTTTTGGGGCTTGAAAAGCCGGGTTGTTACAGTTGGTATTAGAGCCCCTGGTTTAGATCCTGGGGATCACTGATAATTGTGTTGCTGTGATGAATTTCAAGATGGTACGCACCTGACTAGGGACACGAACTGAGTCGCCCTCCTTAGAAATGAGGGGGCAGGAACCAAGGTGCCCAAGGTTGGCAAGACGAAGATTCCTTGGATGATACAACATCTCATGCTCTGATAATACCACCTGAAACCTTGCAGGGGGAAGCTGCAGTAGCAAGGGAAGGCGGGAGGCCTATCCAAACAGAGGGAGTACCTCCAATTGTAGCAGCGTAGCAAGAAAGATCAGAAACACAACCATTAACTAGTCCAACTGGTGTGCCCCCACAATATGTAGACCCAGGACTCCTTGTACAAATAGTTAAAGCAGTGATGAAGGGCATGGCGGGTTCGGTGACATAAACAACTCCCACCACGCAAATTCCACAGGCAGCCCCTATGACAAACATGACCACAGATAACGTGGTGCCATTAGTGCGACTAGTCAAGAGTATGAGGGAAATGGGCTATGAACCGTATATGGGGGAACAAGATGCAGAGATAGCCGGAAGATGGATTAGGAAGGTAGAAAAGACCATGATTGAAATAAGCATACTCGAGGGGTTGAGGGTAAACTATACAACCTAGTTACTATCTAATAGGGCTATGACATGGTGGGAAACAGTTCAGTTGAGGCATGCAACCGAGACACTAACTTGGAGTGATTTCAAGACAGAGTTTGAGAATTAGTTTTATTTCAGGTACCATCGTAAGGTGAAAGAATAAGAGTTCTTAACATTAAGACAAGGTGATATGTCAGTATTGGAGTATGAAAGGAAGTTCCATGATCTCTCATTGTTCGCCCTACACTATGTGCCGACAGAGAAACATATGATTGAGAAGTTAATAGATGCTTTGCGACAGGATTTAAATATGTGAGAGAGTTGATTGAGGTTGCCCAAGCTTTGGAGGCTTGTATTGGAGAAGGCCAAGGGGGATATCAGGGTATAGGCAAAAAGAGAGATAGGGACTTTTTTAGCGGTAGACCACCACTCCCGAAGAAAGGAAAAAGTGGAGTGTTTGAGCAGTATAGGAAGAAGGGGATTTTGATGTTACTGCCCGACCAACAGTCAAGTGGGAGAGTGATGGTTGGACGGTCGCGCTTGAGGGAAAACTCTTCAATTGGGACTGGTGACCGCAAGGGTATTGAATATCCTTTTTGTATAAAATGTGGACAAAAACACCCTAGGGATTGCTTAGTTTCCCCCGGGCGATGCTTTGTTTGCAGAGGAGAAGGTCATAGGTGGAGGAACTGCTAGTATTTGAGTCAAGGGTGTCATTACTGTGGTGGAAGAGGTCATTTCAAGAGGGACTGCCCTAAAAGGAACACTGGATAGGTACAAAGCTATAGGCAACCCAGTCAGATCCAACAATAGTCAGTCACCGTGACTAGGCTAGTAAGATCTTCTCAATCAAGAGCAAACTCCAGTCGAGGGAGACTGAGGACACAAAATGATAGGACCTCGGGGAGGGTCTTCCACCTGACACAGGAGGAGGTCAGGGCTGCATCGGATGTGGTGGCAGGTGCACTACTATTGAATGATTTTAATGTGCATATGTTGTTTGATCTGGGTGCCACCCACTCATTCATTGCTAAGAGAATTGTCATTAAACTAAGAAAGGGAGTAGAAAAAGTAGAGAAGGGATTCTTAATTGGAACTCCAATGGGAAACATGGTTAAAACAAATATTATGTATGTGGATGTGGGGGTTAGTCTATCTAGGTATGAAACAAAAGTAGACTTGATTCCTTTAGAGCTGCATGATTTTGACATAATCCTAGGCATGAATTGGTTGAGTAAATACAAGGCTCTAATAGATTGTTATGCTAAAACTGTTACTTTCCAAACCCCTAAGGGTGAGAGAATGATTTTTGAAGGAGAGAGAATTATCAAACCAATTGCCTTGATATCGGTGGTAACAGCCCAAAAACTTTTAAGAAAGGGATGTATGAGATACCTCGCATACATCTTAAACTGTGATGATGAAGGTCCACGACTGAAGGATATTCCTGAGGTGAAGGAATTCCCAGATATGTTTACCGAAGAACTATCGGGACTACCCCCAAAGCAAGAGGTAGAAGTGTCTATAGACACTTTTCCTAGAGTCCCACCTATAGCCCAACAACCGTATTGGATGGCTCTAGCATAACTGAATGAATTAAAGACTCAACTACAGGAATTGTTAGACAAAGGGTTCATATGGCCCAATAATTCTCTTTGGGGAGCATCGGTTCTGTTTCTAAGAAAGAAAGATGGAACCCATAGACTTTGTATTGACTGCCGACAACTAAACAAGATAAAAATGAAAAACAAGTATCCATTACCTCAGATAGATGATTTGTTTGATCAATTAAAGGGAGCGAGGGCATTTTTGAAGATAGATATGAGATCAGGGTACTATCAGATGAAGATTAAAGAAACGGATATAGCAAAGACCACATTTAGAACTCGTTACGGACACTATGAATTTTTGGTGCTACCGTTTAGGTTGACGAACGCCCTAGCCCTCTTCATGGACTTGATGAATCGGGTTTTCCAACCATACCTTGATAAGTTTGTGGCGGTGTTCATTAATGATATACTAGTGTACTCGAATTCTTTCGAGGAGCATGAAGAACACTTGAGACAAACCTTACAAACATTGAGAGATCAACAGTTATAAGCAAAACTGAGTAAATGTGAATTTTGGCTGAAGAGAGTGACATTTCTGGGACACATCATTTCAGACGAAGGTGTTTTTGTAGACCCCCAAAAAGTTGAGGCAGTCTTGAAATGGGAAAGACCAACTTCGGTCACTGAAATACATAGCTTCCTGGGACTTGCAGGATATTATTGGAGGTTTGTCAAAGGTTTTTCCCTGATTGCAACCCCTTTGACCCAGCTAACTAGGAAGAATAAGAAATGGGTGTGGTCGGATGAATGTGAGAAAAGCTTCCAAGAATTGAAGAGGAGGCTCACCACTGCTCCAGTGTTGACCCTTCCCTCAAGGACCGAGGGTTTTATGGTATATAGTGATACTTCGAGGAAGGGATTGGGGTGTGTTCTAATGCAACATGGGAAAGTGATCGCCTATGCATCAAGACAGTTAAAGACTCATAAGGTGAACTACCAGTGCACGACCTGGAGTTGGCTGTTGTAGTTTTTGCCTTGAGGATATGGAGAAACTATTTGTATGGGTCTCGAACCTAAATTTTTATTGATAATAAGAGTCTGAAGTATCTGATGTTGCAAAAAGAGTTGAACATGCGACAAAGAAGGTGGATAGAGCTCATTAAGGATTATGACTACACCATAGAATACCATCCGGGGAAAGCAAATGTGGTGGCAGATGCCCTTAGTGGGAAAGGTTAACAGTGGGAAAGGAGCGGCCATTGGCGGAATTGAAAGAGATGGGTGTAGATTTGGACATTAATACCGGAGGTGGGTTAGTAGCCCAATTATTGGTGCGACCAACATATCAGGAACAGATACTACATGCCCAATTCCATGACAAAAAGGGGTCCAAGATTAGGAAGAATGTGGAGGGCGGAGTAGAAATGAAATTCTAAGTAGTGGATGATGGATCCTTGATGATGGGACAACGGTTATACGTGCCTAGTGACGAAATAGTCAAACGAATGGTTCTACAAGAAGCACATGAGTCCAGGTTCTCCATACATCCTGGCAGCACTAAGATGTATCAAGACTTGAAACACCTCTATTGGTGGCCTAATATGGAAAAGGAAATAGCTGAGTATGTGTCTAAGTGTGAGATATATCAACAAGTCAAGGTTGAACACCAAAGGCCTGCGGGACCATTACAACCATTACAAATTCCAGAATGGAAGTGGGAGATGATCACCATGGATTTCGTGTCAGGATTTCCCAAAAGGAGGAAAAGAAATGACGCGATATAGGTTATCATAGATTGTTTGATGAAATCCGCACTATTCTTGCATATAAAGATGACCGACTCGGTGGACAAGCTTGCCAAGATTTACATAAATGAGGTGGTACGACTTCATGAGATTCCGGTGTCCATTGTATCGGATCGAGATCCCAGGTTCACCTCTCGAATTTGACCCAGCATACAACATGCCTTGGGAACAAGATTGGACATGAGCACTGCGTTTCACCCTCAAACGGATGGCCAGTCAGAAAGAATCATCCAAGTCTTGGAAGACCTATTACAGGCCTGTGTGTTAGAATTTAGAGGAAACTGGGAGGAACACATGGCATTAGTGGAGTTCACGTATAACAATAGTCACCAAGCCATAATAGGGATGGCCTCATATAAAGCCTTGTATGGTAGGAGGTGCAAAACTCCTTTATGTTGGGAGGAAATCGGGGACTAGAAGTTATATGGCGTAGAATTGGTCTAAGTCACCACAGAGAAAGTGAGAACTATCAGGGATCGCATCAAAGCCACATAGGATAGACAGAGGAAGTATGCTTATGTGAGGAGAAGACCTCTCAAGTTTAGTACAGGGGACCAGGTGTTCCTGAAGGTAGCCCTATGGAAGAACATGTTACGGTTTGGATTGAAAGGGAAGCTAACTCCCCGCTTCATCAGACCCTTCAAAATCTTTTAGTGAGTGGGACCAGTAGCCTACAAAGTGGACTTGCCCCCACAGTTAGCCAAGGTCCATGTTGTGATGTCGCGGTCGCACAAATTAATTACCCTAGCTCAAAACACAACACACAAGATAGTATAGAGCAAGCAAGGGGTCGATCCCATGAGGAAGATTTTGTTCAAATTTCTTATGATATACGTTATGCAATTTAGGGGGGGTTTGATTTGCAATGATCTAAAATATAGAAGAAATTAAAATAGCAAACAAAATCAATTAAAATCAAAATTTATCAAGAAAACAAACCTTGGTCACAAGCACACATCTACCAACAGAAATTAGAACCGATCCTTGAAACAAAACTACAATTTATATTCTGAATTTTTATCTTTTCTTAATGTTGGTTAATTAATGGATCCGCCGTATAACTAACCCTAACCAATAAACAATCACAATGTCCATATTAATGATTTAGTTCAATGGCAGCCCTAAAAACTAGATATTTGAGTGTTCTCCCTAAGTTTAATAATGTAGTTCCGCCACAATTATCAAGCTTAGTTGCTTCACAAGTTCATACATCACAACTCCGGTTTTGATATCAAACTTAGCAATAAATTGTTCACAATAATAACTTAGAGTTCCACTCTAGCAATTATCAACAATAATCATAGAAAATATGCATAAGAAAACAATCATACTCATTCATAATATAAACTAAAAATAAAAGGAAGAATAAATCTCATTGTTCTTGAAATCCGAAGGTTTGTTGTGTCATTGCAACCATGAAAAGAGTTTAGTCTTGCATAACAATTGAACAACTACTCTTAAAGAATGAAGAGAGCATGATTTTTAGGTTTGTTGAGGAGAGAATTTGTGTTTCTTAACTTCTGGCTGCTGCCCCCTTCTCTCCCCTCTCTCTTTCTTTTTATATGCTAAGAAACCCTAGTTCCTAATTTACAAAGTAGTCCTCATTTAAGCTGACAGTTTACATTTAAGTACTTCAATAATTATTTTCCCTAAAAATAAGAAATAGCCTTGCATGAAATCTTCAAGCTCTGACTTAGAGGAGCTAAATTGTTGATATAAAAACTTGGATGATGGTTTAGAAGCTTCGAAATGTAATTTGGACTCATTTCTTCACGAAACCTAATTGCTGGTAGAATTCAGTTGTCATCTTTGAAAAATAATATCTCCCTCATCTGACATTGTTTTTGGCTGAAATTTGGAGCATTTACATACCTTTGATTTTGAATTTTGAATGGACAAAGGTCAATAGTGACAGAATGCGAGATTTGACTTTGAAGGATGTGATTTCCATGATCTTTCTCTTTTTATTTTTCTTGCATTACATTTCCAGAAAGGTATAGATGTTAGCTTTTTAGTGCCACTAGAATCACTTCATTTCAATCTCTAAAACTCACGCTCTGCACAAAACATCGACTAAACATCAAATCTGCCAATTATCTCCAATTTACTCCTTTTTGCATTTTTCATCCAAAAGTGCCTTCAAAACATAAAACAAAGAATATCAAGGCATTTTACATATAAAACATGGACAAAACATTAGGTAAATGTGGGTGAAACTATCGAATAATATGGTTACATCAAATACCCCCACACTTAGCTCTTACTCGTCCTCGAGAAAGGATAAATAAAATTAAATTGAAAATAATTATGATCAATCTCTTAATCTTCCATCAATGTCCAAGAGTATAAGCATTATAAATATGAATTTAATAAAAAGGGATAAAATAAATAAATTTTCATGAATTTGTTTACATGCAAACTTCAAAACTCAATCAATCGTCGGGATTTAAATAAAATCTATGCTATGCCAAAGTGATAGGTCCTCTCATTGATATACACTTCAACACTCATGTGTTTAGGGTTTATGTGTTTAAATCTCTCAAATTCAATCAAAGAGTATGTTCTACCATAAGCTTGCTTTTCAATCTCATCTCCATTACTAACATATTACAAACAATGCATGAATCAAAAGGTCTTATTTTCCGGTTGTAATGGGGCTAAGGTTAAGGTGAGGTAAAAGAGAGTAAAAGAAAAGGTTCAAATCAAAGATAGTAGAGCATTCTAAAAAAATGATATTTCAAACAAGTTATTCCATCAAAGCACATAAATTTTTCATCTTTAATCACCAATGCTTAACTTCTTTTGATTTCAAGCTTTTTCAACATAAAATCTTAAGAACATAAATGAACATTTTTTTTTCTTTTTCTTTTTTTTTTGTAATTTTTCCCATTTTTTCATCAAGCATCACTTCTTCTTTCTTTTCACATAATTTCCAACCATAATTCCATTAAATATCATAAGTATATGCTCTACTAATCCTTGGCCAGGGGAAAAGGAAAACATATATAAAGTTAAGGCTTATACATGGATAAAACAAAGAAAAGATAAACAAGCTCAAAAGGGGCTCACTAAGGATAATATGCTTTAGGTTGGCTTTTTGGTTCAAGTGATTAAAATTCCTAATGCCTTTATCATCTTCATGTATATTTGTAATGGAATATAATCTCAATAAGATATAAAGCAAGTTCTAGAGATACATATCATTGAAAGAATACACACTCAAAGAATATAACGTTGAAGGCTCAAAAGCTTACATTGATATAACACTATAAAGTCGACATGACATATTCTCAAAGTCAATCTCTAAACCAATTAAACCTTAAAATTTGCATGCATACTCCTTCATTTGATTTATATCTTCATCTAACTCAATTAATTCTCATACATAATACTCATATTCTCAAAAACCAATGGGAGTTAAAAAGATCAAATACAATTTTTTTTTTAAAGAACAACAAAGAAAACTAAAATAAGAAAACCAAAATTCTCCTAATACCCCCACACTTAAAACACAACATTGTCCTCAATGTTGAAATAAAACCAAAGGAACATAAGAGAATGACAGAAAATAAATTAAAATGCAAAAAGATAAAAGATACGAAAAAAGAAAGCAAATTTGATTTTTTTTTCTTTTGGTGCTGGGTTGCCTCCCAGTAAGCGCTTTTGTTTTATGTCATTGGCTTGACATGTGGTATTCTCATTCTTCATAGATTAGTTCAACTAACTCTATAGAAGTAGTGCGTTCTGCCATCCAACCTTCATAGAAAGGTTTCAAACGATGCCTATTGACCTTGAGTACTTTGTTGGTTTCTAAACTTGTAATTTCAACTGCACCATAAGGAAAAATATTAGAAACAACAAAGGGTCCAATCCAACGAGAGCGTAATTTTCCAAGAAAAAGTTTCAAACACGAATGATAAAGAAGGACTTTGTCTCCAACAAGAAATTCCTTTCTTGTAAGCATTCGGTCATGAAGATTCTTAGTCTTTTCTTTGTAAATCCTTGCATTCTCATAAGCATCATTTTGAATTTCTTCCAACTCTTACAATTATAGTTTTCTTGTAATTCCAGCAACATCATAATCGATGTTGCATTGTTTAATGGCCCAAAAAGCTTTGTGTTTAAGCTCCACCGGTAGATGACATGCTTTCCCATAAATCATTTTATAAGGTGGCATTCCTATATGTGATTTATAAGCAGTCCTATAAGCCAAAAGTGCATCTCTAAGATGTAGACTCCAATCTCGCTGGTTACGTTGCACTATTTTTTCCAAAATGGACTTGATTTCTCGATTGGAAATTTCAGCTTAGTCATTCATTTGCGGATGATATTTTGTCAAAAGTGACAACAAAGTCGACATCTGACATTACACCAATTGATGATTACTTTCCTAACGAATCCTTACTTTCTTTTAGTCCAATGTCTTGGTATGATAAAAATATCAATTTTCTTGCTTTAGGAGATTTGCCAGCTGATTGGAGTACCCAAGACAAAGAAAAGTTTTTGAACGAAGTGAAGAACTTTTATTGTGATGACCTTAACTTATTCAAATATTGTCCTAATCAAATATTTCAAAGATTCATTCCCGACAATGAGGTAAGTAGTGTCATTAAACTTTGGCATTCTGAAGCATGTGGAAGTTATTTCTCGTAAAAAAAGACAGCTATAAAAATCTTTCAAAATGGATTTTATTGGCCCACAATGTTCAAGGACACGCATGCATTCTGTAAAACTTGTGAAAATTGTCAAAAAGTTGACACTAGTCAAAAAGTTTTGTTTTATAATTCTCAACTCTATTCATTCCCTAGAAAGCTAAGATCAAGATGGAACAATCCTTATAGGGCCTGTGATATTGAGAATTCAATGAATAACAATCTTTTTAAGAAAAATGGGCATCGTTTGAAAGCTTACTTTGATAATTTTCCTAGTGAAAATGAATCAACTAGTTTGAATGATCTTGTAGTTAAGGGTTGATTATTTTGTTTTTCTTACATTGTTTTTGTGTTTTTTTTTAGTGATTTTTGCTAGTTTCTCTCACCCCGGTGAAATGGCGAACAACGGTACTCCGTGACTTAAATCGGTTCTTTTAGTTTCCCATAATAACTGATATCTGTGTATATATTTGTGCAATTTTTTCAATCTCTCTTCCAATTCTCCTTTGAAAATGGACAATGATCTTGAAAAATTGAAAAAGTATTTTCCCGCTCTGCCTCAAAATGCGATTACAGAAATTTATCGTGTTAGATGTGCAAGATTGAGATTGTTAATGAATCATGGAATTCCTGAAGATATTCACTAGTTGATTGAAGCAAAGGTCCGATTATCAGGTGAGTCCTCTAACTCCTTCATTTCACACATGCTTGGAACAGGTAAAAGCACTTTTGCAAAGAAACGTCGTGCAAAACGACTGAAAGTTTGTCATCGATGTGCTAGATGGACTTGTAATGCACAATGTCATTATTTAGGAATGGTATCTATAAACTGTGAAGATAAAATACAATTCATTAAGGATGGCTTGAGTAAGGAGTCTTTAGATAATCTTCTATTGACTTTTGAGACGCATCCTAGTGGAGATGCGCATCATGCAATTCATGATTTATGGCCACTATTTCATAAAGAACATGATCGACATAGTCTTGGGAATCTGACTAAAAAAGACCCTGTTTGCCAGTTTTTAAGAAAACTGGATGGGAAGCCTATCCTTGACCCATAGAGGGCGTTTAAGTCGTTCTTGGACGTAAAACCAAGGGAAGATGTGAGCCACAATCACAACTACCTGTACATACACATGTTTTTTTCAAAAGTAAATAAATAAATAAATAAAGAGAGAGAGAGAGAGTGAGTGAGACTCCAGCTGGCCTATACATAGGTGGTATGATTGCTCTTTTAATTTATCATCTATAAAATCCTCTCTTCCTTCCCTTCATTTCCACTCAACCCATACATTCATCAAATATAAAAGTGTGTAAAAATGACAAGTTCCTCAAGTCATCAAATAAAAAGTATTTGTGTTTTCGATGGATCTAGTCCTGGGAAAGAAAAGGAGTTTTTAGAATCAGCAAATCATTTTGGTCAGGTGCTAGCTGAGAGAAAGATTCATTTAGTGTATGGGGGAGGCAGTCTTGGGTTAATGGGAGGTGAGTCAATAGCTGCATTTTTAGGAGGTAGTCAACTTTTGGGGGTCGTCCCCGAAGCTTTAGCACAAGGGGACATCATTGGAAAAACAATTGGAGAGGAACTTCAGGTCTTTACAATGTCAGCTCGAATGAATGCAATGTTTAACCATGCTGATGCCTTCATTGCTTTACCAGGTGGTCTAGGCACATTGGAAGAGATCTTTCATATTTCCTCTTTGGTCCAACTGCACATTCACCATAAACCCATAGGTTTGTTAAATGTTAATAGTTATTATGATAAGTTGTCTTTTCTTGATCATGCTGTGAAATAGGAATTTCTAACATCTTTTGCATGACAAATTATAATCTCTGCTGCTACTGCTGAATAATTAATTGACCAACTACAATCTTTCATTCCTGTAATTGATCCTTCTATGAGTCGCATAAATTGGTCATCTAAGGAAAGCCGTAAAAAGCTTAAATTAGATTTGAGCCTTCATTTGTGAATCTTTGTGTCATTTGGTTTTATTATTGTGTTTTGTTATTTTTTATTTTTGTTTCACTGTGTTTCAGGTTTGTCAGTGTTTGTTATTTCAGGTGATATCTTCTATACTCTATCTTTCTACCTTTAAACATTGAGGACAATGTCTCGTTTTAGTTGGGGGGAGAGGGTAGTAGCTAAAAAAAAACTGTGTTTTCTATTTCATAAAGCATGTGCATAATTCTTGTTACTATGATGGCAGAGTAAGGAGCTCTTTTGTTAAAGTGACTCTTGAGACCCATCTTAGTAACCATTCTTAACAAGGTCTATCATAATACTTCTTGAAATATTCAGATTTACAAACTCTCGCATTATTATCACTTAATTCTGCTCATATACTCATTTAACATGTATTATTAAACCTTAATTTTCACACACACA
Source organism: Populus euphratica (assembly GCF_000495115.2). Lineage (NCBI taxonomy): Eukaryota > Viridiplantae > Streptophyta > Magnoliopsida > Malpighiales > Salicaceae > Populus > Populus euphratica. The sequence continues at coordinate 15,847 of NW_011502421.1, forward strand.
CTTTAACATATGATTGTGGGTTGTACATTGGATTATTACATTATTTATGTTCTTTTGTTAAAGGTAACAACTAAGGGAAAGGGATAGTATATAATTTTTTTAAAAAAAATAGAGCAAAAAAAAAACAAACAAAAGAAAAAAAAAAGAAAAAAATAATAATGATAATAAAAATGTAGATAAGTTTGGTTTCGTAGCCTCCCTAACCTAAGCAATTAAACCCGAAGAGGTGTTTCAACACCTAATACCCGAAAGTCAACTGACTTGGGAGCTATTGGCCCAACACATATTACATGGGTTGAGGAGAAAAGCTTAAGGGAATCAAACATTACACTATCTACGTATCAGTATCTGCGACCCGAGTTACTAAGCTCGTAGGGGTGTCTTAACACCTAATGTCCTAAGACCAACTGGTATGGGACTCATTAGCCGAACGCTCGTTACATAGGTTAAAGATGCATGGTGTTTTTAAATTATATGTATATATATTTAAAAAAAAAGGAAGAAAAAAAGAAGACAAAAATAATAATCCCAACCTAAGGAAGTTAACCTTAAACATTAGAACAAAAATTTTGTTTTTGTTCCAAGCAAAGCCCCATAATTATATATTGATACATTGAGCACAAAAGAAAGGTTTATGAATATCTTGTTAAGAGGTATTGAGCAGGTATATAAATTTAACGAGAGTTTGTTTATCTGGATAGATTAATGAAAGTTAAATGATGAATACCTTAATTTGTGGAATTTGCAAATTGTTTTTCTATTTTAATGCTTTGATTACTAGGGACTAGTAATAAGTTGGTTGGGGGGTGTGATTAGTACTTAAAAGTGCATTTTTATCAAGATTTTATATCATCATTTTGCACTTGAAGTATCAATAACTCCTTAACTAAAGGATGCTTTATAATAATATATCTAATAATATAAGATACCTTTAATTTGTGGTAAATGTTCATTTTAAATACAGGCCTATCACATAAATGAAAGTATTGATTGATCACTTTAAGAACTTAAATTGCAAGGGCAAAGACATGACCAAACTTAGAAAAGAGATGCCGGTGCAGTCCATACCAGAACACTATTTAGTAATTGGGTCATATCTGGAGCTATAGATTTCAGATTTAGGTCTACTTTATATGGATAGAAAGGTAAGACATAGGCCTACAACTTTAATACAGAGTCCAAGATCTAAAAAGGCCATTTTCAAGTCTAACTTGCAGCAATAACAAAGAAGCTCGAATCTGTCCTTCAGCCCGAGCACTGTTCAGTATTTTGGCCATATCTGGAGTTCTAGAAGTCGAAATGAGCTGAATGTTTTACAAAAGAAAGCTGAGACAATTTCCTACAACTTTTATGTTTTCAAGTGGCTCCAACTTTGACGTTATCAATGATGTTTTGGGTAGACAAGAGAAGATAGGGTTTGCCACCAAGTCAAGAGTTGGTCACCCACTCATCAATTAGTCATCAAATCAATAGTTCCCAATTTTGGCCTATAAAAGGAGGCATTTGCCATGCATTTAGGCATCTTGGTCTCCAGATCAAGATCATGCTCTTGCTTTCTTTTGTTGTATTTTTTGTAATGTTTATGCTTTGCTTTCATTAATATCAAGTTTATACCTTTCATTTCCTTTCCTTTACTTAGTTAGCTCTTATCTTATTTATGCTCTTATTTTGTTTATTTATTTTTCTTTCTTTCATTATGTCTAGCTAAGTTTATTATGTCAAGGTGAAAAGGTTGTCAATGACTTTTTGGGCAGACAAGAGAAGATAAGGATTGTCACCAAGTCAAGTGTTGGCCACCTATGAGAGTCGACCCCGATCTTGCCTGGTTATTTATTACTTTGACACTCCTGTACTTTGGAGAAGACATCGATCTTTTAGTCGTGTCAAGTTTTTGGCGCCGTTGCCGGGGAGGTAAGTTTTGTATAAATTATAATATTTATTTTATTTTCTCTTTTCACTTTTCTTATATATAACTTTGTTTCTTTTCTCTTGTTTCTTCTTCTTTTGTTTTCTTCTTCCTTTTATTTTATTCCTACACGTGCATAAGAGTGTGGTCACGTACATCAAGAGGTAGACTTTGTAGGGTATCCTCATCATTTTCAGAAAATATGGACGAAGAAGATAATCAATCACTTCATAATGAGAATAATGAGAATAACCGTGCTAGAACACTTAGAGACCACATGAATCCCACAAGAACAAGTGCTTAGACTTTTACCTTCTTTTCATGGCTTAGAATTGGAGAATCCATACTTGTATTTAAGGGAATTTGAGGAGGTCTGCAACACATATAATAATTTAAATTGTAGCATGAACACTATCAGATTAAAGCTTTTTCCTTTTTCATTAAAAGATAAAGCTAAAACATGGCAATAAAATTTAAGACCAGGATCCATTCTTGCTTGGGATGAAATGCAACAACAGTTTTTAAAGAAGTTTTTTCCATCTCATAGAACAAATTCTTTCAAAAGACAAATCACCACTTTCACTCAAAAACGAGGAGAAACATTTTACCAATGTTGGGATAGGTATCGAGACTTGCTTAGTACTTGCCCTCATCATGGTTTTGAAACATGGAGATTGGTTTCACATTTCTATAAAGGGTTAACACCTAGAGATAAGCAAATGGTTGAATTGATGTGTAGTGGAACTTTTGAAGATAAAGATCCTAATGAAGCAATGGAGTACTTAGACTTGTTAGCTGAAAGTGCTCAAAATTGGGACACCGCGGGTACTTATGAGGCACCGAGTAAAACTCAACCTCATACATCTAATGGAGGTATGTATAACCTTAGGGAAGATCATGACCTTCAAGCCAAGTTTGCATCTTTAGCTAGAAAAGTCGAAGCACTAGAATTGAAAAAGAGTGGTCAATTAAAATCTGTTGAAAACATTGTATGTCAAATATGTGAAACAAATGAACACTCAACCAATAATTGTCCAACCTTGCCTTCTTTTAAGGAATGTCTTCATGAACAAACCCGTGCTTTAAACAGTTTCTAAAGGCCCAACCATAACCCATACTCGCAAACATACAACCATGGTTGGAGAAATCACCTAAATTTCAGTTGGAAGAGTGATAATTTCTAATATTCTCATGGATATGCACCTCCTTATGCTCCACCTCCTATAAGAAATCTTGAGGAAACATTGCATGCATTCATTGAAAAGCAAGAGACAATCCATACTCAACTTGCTCAAAACATGACAGATTTTAAAGATACTCTTGCAAAATTGACATCTGCTCTCAGTTTCCAAGAGAAAGGTAAGTTTTCATCTCAACCACAACAAAATCCCAAGGGGCAATACAATGCAAATGCAAGTAGTTCCAGAAGCCAACACATGGATTAAGTCAAATCAGTCACTACTCTTCGCAGTGGTAAGGTTATTGAAAAACCCTCTCTTAAACCTTATGAGAAAGATGATGAGTCAATCTTAGAGGGTAAGGAAGGGGTTGAATCTAAAAATTGCAAAGAAAAGACTGATTCTCCACCAGCACTTCCATTTCCTCAAGCCATGACCAAACAAAGGAAAGTCAATCACAACTCTGAAATTTTTGAAACTTTCAAACAGGCAAGAATCAATATACCTTTGCTGGATGCTATTAAACAAGTTCCTTCCTATGCTAAATTTTTGAAAGATCTATGCACTGTGAAGAAGAAACTGAATGTGAAAAAGAAAGCCTTTTTAGCTGAACAAGTAAATGCTATTCTTCAGAATAATAATGCTTTGAAATATAAAGACCTTGGTTGTCCTACAATTTCTTACTTTATTGGAGAACATAAAATTAAAAGAGCTTTACTTGATCTTGGAGCTAGTGTGAATTTACTTCCATATTCAGTTTTTCAAAGTCTCAATCTAGGTGAGTTAAAACTAACTTCTATATCTCTTTTACTTGCCGATAGATCTGTAAAAGTGCCTAGAGGAATAATTGAAGATGTGTTAGTACAAGTCGATAAATTCATTTATCCTGTGGATTTTATTGTCTTGGACACAGAACCTGTTGAAGCATGTAATTCATTTCCTGTTATTTTAGGACGCACACAACCTGTTGAAGCATGTAATTCATTTCCTGTTATTTTAGGACATTTGTTTCTTGGAACTTTTAATGCATTGATTAATTGTAGGAATGGACTGATGAAGCTAGCATTTGGAAACATGACATTGGAGATGAATATTTTCAACATTTGCAAACAACCTGGAGAAGATAATGATTTACAAAAAGTAGATCATATTGATGAATTAGTTTATGATCAACTTGAATCTACTTTAAGTAAAAATGAGTTGGATGAATTTGAAGATTTGCAAATGATTTGTTCTGAGGAAGAAATCACGGATGAAAAAAGTACCGAAAATGTTGATGCAAATCTTTTGTCAAGAGTGACACCAAATTCGACATGTAACATCATACCAATCGATGATTACTTTCCTAACAAATCCGTACTTTCTCTTAGTCCAATGCCTTAGTATGATAAAAATATCAATTTTCTTGTTTTAGGAGATTTGCTAGTTGATTAGAGTACCCAAGACAAAGAAAAGTTTTTGAACGAAGTGAAGAATTTTTATTGTGATGACCCTAACTTATTCAAATATTGTCCTGATCAAATATTTCAAAGGTTCATTTCCGACAATGAGGCAAGTAGTGTCATTAAACTTTGTCATTATGAAGCATGTGGAAGTTATTTCTCGTCAAAAAAGACAACTACAAAAATCTTGCAAAATGGATTTTATTGGCCCACCATGTTCAAGGACACGCATGCATTCTGCAAAACTTGTGAAAATTGTCAAAAAATTGACACTGGTCAAAAAGTTTTGTTTTATGATTCTCAACTCTATGCATTCCCTAAAGAGCTAAGATTAAGAAGATAAAAATCTTTCAAAATGGATTTTATTGGCCCACCATGTTCAAGGACACGCATGCATTCTGCAAAACTTGTGAAAATTGTCAAAAAGTTGATACTGGTCAAAAAGTTTTGTTTTATAATTCTCAACTCTATGCATTCCCTAGAGAGT